>NW_026558740.1:0-125679 GCF_026930045.1 Uloborus diversus
CAGAATATTTTCTCCATGAGACCGATTTCAGTACAGATTAGATATTAAAATTTGACATTTTTATAATTTATTCATTAATGACTGGAAAAGAAATTTTTATACATTTTTGCAAAGAAAAACACATTAAAAACAAGGAAGTTTTCAAGTCATTTCTAAGGGGGAGGGGCTTGAGCCCCTTTGCCCCCGTATATGGGCGCTCTTGGTACTGTCTAATCCCAAGTTCAAGAAATGGTTAACAATTGGTTCTCAAAATTCAAAAATGGGGTGGCACTTTCTAAAGTTTTAGACATTAACTTACCATAAATATATGTGGAAATTGGAGCTAAAAAATTATAAGAAGAAGAGCATTAATCCTGTAAATTTAGCTGGGCAATAATTCTTGTTACAATTAACGGATGGAAAAATACTACTGTAGGTTTCATGGAATGAAATGTATGAAAAATGCAACCTTGAAAAACCATTTAAGATGAGAATTGCCTAATATCTGAACTCAGTTGTTTTGGTAAGACAAATCTTCCTTGACGGAAAGTTTTTTTTCAAATAGTGGTTTTTCTGGAAAACTTTTACTCAACAGATCAAATGCTCTTAAATTCTTCTGAGATAATTCTAATCAATTAAGGGGATGCAATACCGAAAAAATGTGAAATATTCTTTAAATTGTCGATTTTTAAATTTTAGTCTTAAAATGATCTTTCAACTGTTTTCTTTGTATGTTCTAAATCTTATTCTGAAGTATTAAAAGGGAAAAAAGTCATAACCGATTTCGTAACATCATGTCTGCTGTGATCCCTTTAAATTTCCTCCGGTAGTTCACATCCATTGAAAACTTTAAACGCGTTTTTCTCAGTTTCTAATTTTTACATGTTTTGGTGTAAAGTGCAAAGGCTTTTTTTGTATTTAAGATAGCAATTTGAAATTTTTTGCACATGTTTATAAGTATTTGCCTCATATAATTGGGTATTTTTGAAACTCTAAGAGAAACAGTTTTTTTTTTTTTTTTTTAAATCAAACTTTAAAATAAGAGATTTTTACCAATTTTTTAGACATACTGTATAAAAAAAATCATAAATATTTTTCTATAGCTCTGATATTTTAAAAAATACCTAATTTTATGTAAAAGTGTTTGAATAGTGTTTTAAAAAAAGAATGGATTCAATACGACAAAAATTGTAGAAGGAGATAGCTTTAAAAAAAAAAATTCAAAAATTTACATATTATATTAAATAACGAATTAACACGGCTTTTTTTGCTAAAATGTTTTATTGTATTAAATCATAAACATAAAATAATAAAAAGTTTTGAGTTAAAATGAATATAAATTTTTTTTTGATGTTTGGTACTGCGTCCCCTTAAATTTCACAATAATGGGTAAAGTTACATCACAATCCATTTATTTACATGTTTGCTAATGATTAAGGAAAGTAACTTCATATTTATGTATTTGAAATACACCTATAAGCAATTGGCTGATTACCGGTAATTGGAAACAGTTGCCTCATTAATTATAATAGTAACGAATTTTAATTCTATGATTTCTTTATCACTATTTTGTTCTCTATAATTTTGATTTTTCAGGATTAGTTTATTATTTGTTTACTTCTGTGAGTCATGATTTGATTTTCTCCATTTTCATTTTTTTTAATTCTAAATTTTATCTAAATTCTGCAAATGATTTTCGTTTTATTGTTGGTAAAATTGTATTTTATAATTGGACATAAAAATTCAAACCTAAATTAGTAGCCTGTGATCAGTAGACACTTTTAATTTAGTAGTCACTTTTTTATGACTTATCGAAACTTAGCTCTGGACTTTTATTCCCTATGAAAATTTTAAGGCAATCTTAAGCACTATTTTAAAGGTAAGGTGAGGAAAAAAAATTTCACAAATGAGACGTGTTACAGCATTACATGCAATATACCAGAAAGCCCAGTTATCACATCCTGAGACTGCATTTTTGTACTTAATAGAACTCCTCAGTCAGGTCAGTCAGGTCTCCTCAGTCTGATTTTCTCCCCGTGATAAAGTGAATTTATCTTGAAACTGCAGTCTCAGGATGTGATAATTGGGCTGTCTGGTATGTTGCATGTAGTTCTACCTTAGTCCTGGCATAGGGGTGGAAATATACTGCAAAATGTACATTGTTTATATGTCATTGCCGCAAAGCAATAGTAGGATATCTTACTGTTATTCCTCGATTAGATGTCTTACTGTTACTCTGAGGTGACAATAGGCATAACATATGAGATAGAAAAATTAAATTTAATAAGATGAACACTGCTTTGACCGTCAATTTTCGTAAAAAAATGTTTTTAATCTGTACATAAAATTTTTGTTGAATGAAAAAGTAGTAATAGATAAAAGAAAATTGTAAAATGTAGGCTTTTATTGTATATGTTTCTTCAAAGCAACAGTAAGACATCTAATCCCAGTAATAACACTAAGATATGCTACTGTTGCTCTGAGTCAACAATATAGAGTAGTGGCCAAAACTTTAAGGACAAAAAGGGGGGAAAAAACAACCATAAAATCTTGATGGCATTTGGTTGGAAAGTTATGCAAATTTTATGACTGGAAAGTAATGGTAAAAGGAACATTTTTGAATTACTGTTATTGGAAATACATAGGAATTTTTTATTCATAGAATAAAGTTTGAATTTAAACATCACTGTAATATGGACAAAATTATAAGGATAATGAGATTTGTGCATTCTAAAAAGAAAAATTTGCTTGTTTTTGGCTCTGAACACTGCACTACATAACAATATAATTGCTTAGAAAGCAATTGGAGAGGTCACATTCTATTTTTACTGTCATGCTGCTAGCTATTAAACTTAGAGAATTCGAGAAAAGGAAAATGATTGATTGTAAAATTTCACAACTTACTGTACGTCAAATAACAACAAATCTTAATAGACAGAGATTGGTCATAAAGAATTTTCTCAAAAATCTCTCTCAAATAAGGAACACAAAGGCAAACAGGTAGGAAATCTTCTGTTTCTGTACGTGTGAAACACATGATAATAAGACGAGCTTGCTCCAAAAGACACACATCATGTGATATTAGATGGTAATTTAAAATTCAATGCAGTTCTTGAATTGTTCAGCATGTTTTACAAAACAAGAAAAAGTTTCATGATGTAACATTAATGTCATGACCGACTGTTAAAAAAGTTTATAAGAGACCAAGGTTTGAGCGTGTCAAAAGTGCATTGTTATGGATAAAAAATTGAAATGTAATCTTTCCTGATGAGAAAATGTTTAATTGGAATAGACTAAATGGTTTGTGTTACTTCTGAAGGAAAATACAAATCTCAAAACGTACATTTGGAGGCGGCTAGGTAATGGTCTGAGGAAGTTTCGCTACAGACAGAAACTGTACCAATATTTTTTGTGTAGGGCAGAACCAATTCTGAGAGTAATGTTGATATACTCAGAAATATTTTTTTAACAAAAAAACCCCCTTTTAATTATGAGTTTAATTTGTTTCAACAGGATAATGCCGAATTACATGTTTCTCAAACCTCAAAATGATTCCTTTGTGTTCTTTTTGTGAAATTACTGTACTGGCTGGACAAAACACTCGACCTAAGTTTAATGGGAACTTTGTGAGGTATTTTGGCACCCTTAGTATGAAAAAATGGTATTCAATATCGAAACTAGCGAGAACTTATTTTTCCATCAAAAAAAAAAAAAAAAAAACAGGATAAAAAATTCCAAGAACATTCTTCAATTTCCATGACATTAAGACTGATAAAAGTGACTGAAAAAAGTGGGGATATTGTTGATTGCTAGGGGTTTTCAGGGCAAAACGCTAGTTGTCCTTATAGTTTTGTCCATTTTCACCAGCAACATTTTTTTATTAACCATGGTAAAACATTTATATTTTGTATTTTCAAATGTTTTGCATGCCACAATGATTTATAGCAGTAAAAAGCATTTCATGTATAAATTACAGTGAATTATTTCAGGAATTTTTTTTTACTGTGCAATTTTCTGTGTGCCCTTATTATTCTGACCATCACTGTATAAACACTAAATATAAGAACAGTAAGAAACATAATCAAAAAAATGTTTGATGTAGAGTGGGGGAAAGTGGAGCTGACGGCTACATCTAAACCCCTACTCTGTTAGGCATTAATTGAATAAATGATTTTAAAAAGAATTAACGTTTAAATAATTATATTTTGTTGTTATTTATTTATTATTACAGTTACAGTTGATGCTCAATAAAACCTCTAATTTATGGTACTCTCAATCGTAGCAACAGCTTACCAGTTCCAAAATGTCTTTTATTAAAACAATGCTAGTCGATGTAATGAACAGTCAATTTGATGAACGCTTTTTGTGGTCCCATACTGTGTGTAACATCCAGCATCAATTGTATGCTATATTTATTGTCTTGTGCTGTAAAAATTTACATTTAGTTATTGTTAATTATTTCATTCAGCATATTTTATTATTCTAGACATACTTAAAGTAACTTAAATTGAAAAAAATTTTTTCACTGATTAATTTGTGCAAATTGATCAATTACTAATGCAATACAATAGTTGTCAGTGGCCAATTACTGATCAATGCCATTTAAGTGCTACTTCTCTAATTAGTATTATATCAATAATTGTTTTGAATCTGTTCAGTATTTTTTTCAATATTTCAAATGTTGTATTTAATTTCAATATTATCAATTTACAGTCAAAATATTTTTTTTCTTCTCAAATCTAGGGTCGTGTGGTGTTTGGAAATCGTTTATTACCAACAACATTATCTGTGAATTTTGAAGAAGCACATATTATTTATACTACGAAGCCTGCTTCATCAAGGCTTGATCAGTATACACACATTACTAAATGCAAGGCTGAAAATTTTAAAGTAATTTTAGCTCCAAGTCTAAAGTACACTGGTTTAAGCGATGAGCCACCTCGATATATGGGCGAAGGTTTTGTTGTTTTTCAATCTAATTTTGTAGATCTGTACTACTACCAGGACGAAGCAGGTATGTCATAGTATCTGTATATACTTGTATAACTTGCTTACAATAGTGATATGTCATTTTTCTCATAGTTTAAAACTCTGGTATTTGTAGATCTCCTTTCAACTGTATGGCATTTAGTAAATATCCTGCAAAGTATGCATTTAAGTGAGGCAACCAAAACTTTCTCCTGGAAGGAGTTATTGGTCTTTATGTGCATAAAAACTAACATGCTAGGAGTAGGATTGACTAAATGAATAAAATGAAGGGTTCTTGTAGGAGCTTTAACTCCCAAAATCTCTCTCTGGTTGCACCAGTATAGGCACTGCTTTACCTCTGAGTATATTATAATTCTTTTTATTTTCTTTTGAAATAAGTTCATCTTTCTTTTTGTTTTGATGAGAGGGAACTACCCAAACCTGATGAGGTTTATTCCTTTAAATGGCTCATATCAGCATTACAGCTGCACGGTAGAACCTTTTCCTCTACAACTCCTCGCCTTTTATCGGGAGCCTTAGAGTTGTAAAATAGCATGGGAGAAGTAGTGGGTTTATCCCATGAACCATGCTGGGGATTTAACCCAATTATCTTTGTAAAAGACCATCAGTGACTTTCAAACTAAATGGGAGCTTGGATATAATAAAGTTGACTAGAGCTAAAATGTTTCTTTTGTATGAACTTTATAATGCTTATTTAAGCATAGAAATTCATATTTTCAAAACTTATTTAATTTTTAAGGCATATATTGAACCTAAAACTGGTGAAAATTTTATAAAATCAATATTCTAAATGTTTTTTTTTTCCCTTTTTAATTTTTTTAATTAAAAAATGTATTGAACGTGTTTAGCTTTTGTCTAATTTCATATAATCAGTCATTTTTTTAACAATATCTAAAGTGGCAACATGAATCTTAGAAAATGATAAATATAATTTAAGAAGTACATTACTTAAAGTTTTTGTTGTAGATTCGTGGGTTTTCTCTGTTATTTTGTAATACATCAATGTGATATATATTTTCATGCATTGCTCATTTGTACTTTAAAAAATAAAAAATAAAAAAAATTTGCAGTCCAAGTATCAGTTTCAAATATTTTTTGTTCTTTTGAATCAGAAGTGGCAACTTGGCAATTATGAGAAACATTTGCCAAGCTTGACAAATCAAAAAAAAAAAAAAATCCTGGGGCAGAAAAAAATTTAAAGTATAAAAAAAAAATTACATTTTAAAAAGAATATTCTTTCTTCTACCTCACAAAGTTGTGGTGGTTTATGGTTCTTTCGTGGAAAGAGATTGGCACAGATAGATGCATTCAGCATGTATCATCTTGCAGTCAGATACCATACCAATCTAATGTTTAAAATGTTACAAGTAGCATGAAGCAAAAGCTGTCTGACAAATTATAAGAATCATTTATTTCATTTAAAATTATCATTAAAATCTCATAATGTTTGCAACATTTGTAATTTTGATTAAATATTGTAATCTTTTTTTTTTATGGGTGTGTCGTGTGTGTACCCACATAAGTAATGCATGTAGAAAGATACATAAATTAAAATTAAGTACTTGAGTTTAAAAATTACACTTGAATTCACATAACTTTTGGCACTTTGATAAAATACTACTCAGCATCATTTTCATAATTTGTTAAATTATTCAGCAGAGTTCAGCAGTATTCTCATATAAAACAATTTTATTTAGATGAAAATTAAAAATGGCAAATAAACAACATATTTAACATTTAACGTAAAAACAACACATGACACATCAAAACACATAGAATAAACTTACACTGAATTTACAAGAATACAGCACATATACAAACTTAAAGAGTGTTGCCAAGCTGAAATTCTGATAAAAACATTATGAAGTAAAACTATGAAAATGAACTGACTGTTTTAAAATAATTTAAAGTCTTACATCTTACATAATTATCTATATTCAGTTACTTTAAACATGCCTACTAATTGAAATGTTTGATTGTTTTGTTAATGTTTTCATTTGAAAATATGCTGTAAATCTATGTTTTTACCATCAAATTTTATCGTCATGTTTCCTCAAAATACCTTTTTCTCTGAAAATTTTAAATTACTTTTAAGGATCCCTGTTTCATTGGCTAGAGTTTGCTATAGGTACTGAAAGAAAGGGAGACAATCCAAAAGCAGTTTTGTTTTACTTTCCAATCATTTCATTTTTTAATGACTACATAATGAAATTTCATTTTTTTTCCCTTTAGTGACAGAGTTTCAAAGTTCATCTATCATTCCAAATTTCACATTTTTCCAGTTATTGAAAGATTTCTTTTGTCAGATTAATCTTTATTCGCACAAACCTTTGCCTCATTCAAAGGTTTGAATTTTTTTTTACCACTTCATTTTTCTGACTTAAAAGCTAATGTAGTTTCATTGGAGTCTTGATTTAGGGTTTAAACTCACAGTTCATTATAAAGACATTCTTTGTAGTTTTTCAAAAATAATGTTTGGTGAAAGTGGTAATAAATTTTGTGTTGTTATATGTTTTTAAGGTATAGTTGCTGCTGAGCCAGAAATGGTAGAACTGGCTGACGGAGACGTTGTTCAACAATCAACTGCTCCTTTGTGGGGATTAGACATCAAGTGTGGAAAGGGTACAGATTTTAGCTATGGTCCCTGGGCTGATCGCCAAAGAGAACACCTTTATAAATTTTTCTTCCCTCAGGTATATTATTGAATATAGTTTCAACAATGCCTTTTTAATTGAAATGTTTTCAGTTGAATATCTCATAGCTCCCTTTATGGAGAGGACATATATTAAGGTCCAAGGTATCCCACCCATGATTAGGAGAATACAGCAAATCAAATGGTCCCATTTCAACATAAATTGTAATTAGTTCATTTGTTCTGCTGCTATGCATTGAAAGTCCTATAATCCATCAATTCCTGTTTTTGAGTACCGTTAGATTACTATAAGTATCAGATTACAACAAGTTGGCAAATAATCATGTGATTAGAGTATCACAAATAATGTGCCCAGCAACACATATTGCATTTCTGCCAACTTATACAGATTAACTCAAAATTTATGCATTTTAGCTGTTATTATGCTTTCAAAACCTTATTTCATCTTATTCCAACATGGATAAAAGCAGTAATAATTATAGGAAAAGCATCCCCCCTATACAATGTTTCGAAACAAAGTTTTCATGACTATATTTTTCTATGTTTTTTGGATCCTTTAAAGCCAATTAATAAGTACATAATTAGTATGTATATCTTTTAACATTTCAAGCCAATTAAATACTAAACCCTATATAATTTCACCGAGATGCTGTGTAATGAGCGGCTTTAATTACGAACATTGTCATAATAATATTAACGCAAGGGAAAACTTCTTTGATAAACCCATACCTCATTTAAGTTTTTAAAAATTTATTAATATTTTAACTATAAATTATTATGTAATTAAGAAAATCATAGCTTTATAATATATAAGTTTTTTTGAAGAATTCAGAAGCTATATCTTTGCGAATTTCAAAGAAGTTGCTGATTTGTTCTTAAAGCTGTCATACGGTTGAGATAACATTTTGAAACAACATGATGTTTCCATCATTGTTTCGTTTTTGCCAAAAAACTAGGTGATTTCTTTCATTTTGCATTTTTATAAGCTGAAAAAGAAATAGATTATTTAACAAATAACTTCTTGGATCGATATGACTCTATATGTATATATATCGTCAAGCCATATAAAATATCTATATGGCTTGAACGAATTCTTACAGACTAATTGAAACCAGTCCCACCTGTAAATGAGTGGTCAATAAACGCAAAACCTGAAAGACAGTGGGAGATAAGGAGGGATTGAATTTTTCCTTTGGCAGACTGCTCACAGACAAAAAGACAATACGACCAAAGAAGATCGAAGACGAAGGGGAAAGAATGCCAGAATGGCTTCAAGCACCTAAGAAACAAATTTATCTTGGCAAAAAAAACTCGGAAAAAGTTTATGTGAATCTTGGTAGTGGAAAACTAATCGTAGTTGGTTTTTAGAGAAATGTAGGAAGCAGATTTTTAGGGGAAATTATAACGTTAAATCCGGAATATTTAAACATTATCAGTACTGTGCAATTTTTTCGGAACAGCAGAAAATGACAAGTTATGTTGGAAGCGGGATAACATACAAAGCGGAAAACGTATCAAATCAGGGTTCTACTGTATATCTAAAACTGCAATATAGCTGAGGTCAAAAAAATATAAATTGAGAAACTTGCAGATTAGAGTTTTTAGTGTACTTTAATCCCCTAATTGAATTGAATCTTGATGTGTAAAAGTGTCATTAAACTTGTGTTTTGCAAATACAGGTTAACCCTGTTTTTGTTCTTTCAGGATTACCAGACATTGAATGTTACAAAACAAAGCAATGTTGGAGAAAAAAGGCAATGTGAAAGCTTTGATATTCGTCTCAGCACACTATCAGAAGCAACAATAGATGTTTTATTTTCTAAAGAAAAAGTTAGTGAATATTTAATCCTAGGCAGTGAAATCATTAATATTAATATATCTTATTTCCAAGTAGTGTGGCATATGAATAAGAAAATAAATAATAATATTGGCAAAATGCTTGGCTTTAAGCAGATCTAAACAGGGCCGATCCTAGGGTGTCGACCGCCCGTGTGCAAAGACCTAATGTGCCGCCCCTCAAGAGTAATTTGCATATTTTGACTAATCTTTGACGTCCATATAAACAGTTCTTCAAATTTCTATATCAAGTTCTAATTTAAAAAAGAAAGAAAAAAAAATGATGAACTTATAAAAAGGAAGAAAAGTTTCATAGTAAGAAACTTCTTAGGTACAATTTATATCTTTGAAGAAAGTAATAGATACCAAAATTTACTAGTCGTAAAAACACATTTTATATTCTGTCTTCGGTGACCTCAGAGAAAGGACGGAGGAGGAGAAATCAGGGGAGGGGGGATTGCTCCCAGAAAATTATCGAAATTGGTGCACGAAAAATAATTTTAGTAATCTTTGGTTGTGTTTGGTTGCAAGTAGAAAAGAGTCGGTTATATTCAAGGTGCATGGGGAAATTTTCGAAAGTGACGTCAAATATTGCTATTTTAGGAACTTTTTCGAGACTTCACGGGAAAAGTAATGTTGGAGTTCTCTCCTAAAATTCTTTCAAAATTGAAATCAATTCGAAGCTATTTTTTGTGAGCGTAGCTTAGGAAAGATTGGCGCTCTTCCTTAAAATTTTCTGAAATTGAAGTTTTTAATAAGCAGTTTTGGGTTATCTTTGTTGACGGTGCTAGAGGGAGGGAGATTCAGTCATCTCCCATCAAAAGTTTTCAAAATTGAAGTTTAAAGTGCAAATTTAGACTGTCTTTGGTGACAGTAGGTGATCTGGCGGCTTTCCTCCGGTAATTTCTCGGCACAATTGTTTCAAAAACCCATTTTTGGCTATATATGAAAACGATAGGGAAAACGTGAAAATATTCCGAACCGATATATTTTTTGGAGCTACAATCCATTTTAGGCTATTTTGGGAAGGAAGAGTTTGGGGCTCCCAAGTGGATATTTCTAAAAGCGCAATTTTATGCTATCTTTGGTGACGCTAACAAAACTGGGAAGCTTCGGCGGATCCTTCGAATATTTTTCGATATTAATATCTGAAAAAACACAACTATAGACTTTAGTCCATCTCACTTCAACGAATGATGGATATATGCTCCAGCCCCGTAAAAAGTTACATAAGCCAGGCAGTTCTCCTCCAAAGTTTTTTAGAAAATTGTATTTTATGCATTGTTTGATAACGATGGGACAAAGAGTGGGCGGGGGTTCAGTGTGCCCTCACGAACTGTTTTTTGAAACTGAAGTCAATTTCAAATTGAGGGGGTGGGATTAGGGGCCTCTCTAAAGACGCTAATTGAGACTATCTTTGGTAGTAATGTTTGGGAATGGATTTCGGGGCCCTCCATCGAAAAATTTCGAAAAAGAAATACGAAAAATGTCATTAAGCAAATTTCGATGACATTAAGAGGGCTGTCCTCTAAAAACACATTTTGGATTTTAAAGCCAACATTTTCAGGCTATGTTTGATTAAGTTATGATGGAAGGGGTGAATCAAAGATTTAATTGGTTCCTTAAGATAGGTGGTTCAAACAGCAAAAGTTTCCTTAATTAAAGTCCTAAAAACGCCATTTTAAGCCTTCTTTAGTCTCGTCAAGGAGGTCATGGCATCCTTTTGGATCTTCGTTTTGGAGCTACGTTTAAATTTACTACCTGGGGCAAGAGCCCTGATCTGAAACCGGATAGTTCATCCGTGATTTTAATTTGAAAAAAATGCTGTAAAGGGGAAAAATTACAGAATTTTAGTTTATTCATATATTGTTGCGCGTCAAAGTAAGTTTCTAAATTCAAAAACTCTTACCATATATTTAACCTCTTCAACGCTTCCAAAAGTCGCGGGGCAATGAAATCATTTGTACTGTAGTCTTCAGATATTCCTTCGTGTAGAAATTGTGACACAAACACTTGAACTTTTTAACTTAGAAAAATTTAATTATAGCACAATAAACTACAATGTTAGTTGCAAATAAAAACTTGTTAATTAATAAACACAACATAATGAAGATATCTGTAACGAACTCGCGCGAAATGTGAAGAACTGATAACAACTGCGATAAGAACTGCCACGAGGTGCGCGAGTCCGGCTAATTTATGGAAACTTAACTACTCAGTTCAGTTCAGTTCTTGGGCGTTTTCCACACTCCCCACCTTGAGTTCAGGGCTCAGGACTCCGGAACTCAAATTCAGTGCTGTCAGGCTAGGTGATGAACTGGTGGTGGTGGTGCAACACAAATCCTCAAGAACAGTCACAGGAGGGGATTTTAACCTTTGAGGCTCACAAGATGACACTGCTCCCAACTCCAGAGAACACGACTTTTTAACAGGACGAATGAAGACACCCGTTTTTGTCTTGACTTAATCAACTCGCACACATCCATCCTTACTTGTGAGCACTTCTAGAACTCTTCCGAGTGGCCAGTCAATTCTTTTACAGTTATCTGTCCACACGATAACTAAATCACCAACTTTTAGAACTGGAGAATTATTTCTAGTAATCACAGGTTGTCGCAACTGCCCGAGATATTCCACTCGAAATCTCGAACGGAGATCTTTTCGTATTTTCTGTGTATACGCGTGACGTTTATTTAATTTCTGATGATCCAGCGCATCTAAGTCTGGAACACCGATTTCTCTAATTTCTTGCAAAAACATAGAAGGGGTAATCGGGGTAAGATCTTGAACGTCATCACTAACGTAAGTCAACGGTCGCGAATTTATGATACTCTCACAGTCGCAGAGGACTGTTAACATCTCTTCATAATTCAACGATGTTCGACCCAAAACTTTTCTTAAAATTCTCTTCAAAACTCCTACTAACCTCTCCCAAAATCCTCCCCACCAGGGAGCAGAAGGGGGGATAAAAATTCAAGCAATAGAAGAAGCAGTAGTTTCATCTTGAATCTTTTTCCAATCAATCTTGCTTAATTGATTTTTTGTGCCAACGAAGTTCTTACCGTTATCGGAATAGATAATTGACGGTCTGCCTCTTCTTGCGATGAATCTCCTCAACCCCAAAAGAAAGTTATCTGTAGACACTGAAGTCAACATCTCAAAATGAACAGCTCTAAAAACAGCACAGGTGAAAATCGAAATCCAAACTTTTGAGTTATCTTTGAGGATCAAGGGTCCTGCTAGATCTATTCCTAGAATTTCGAAAACTGATGCATCTTTTACACGATTTTCCGGTAAAAACACTCTCCTGAACTTCGGGAGGTTTATAGTTGAATCTTCGACACACAATACAGGACTTGATTGCCTTCTTAATGGTTTTCCGGCTCTTCAAAATCCAGTACTTTTCTCGAAGCGCTGACATAAGCAGTTGTACCCCACAATGTCCTAACTCTTTATGTTTCCACCGAATGAGACTAAGGACAACCGGGTGTTCGGAGGGAAGTACAACTGGAAGCCGAAAATGCATGTCATCATCTCTAAAAAATATCTTCGTTTTCACTCGAATCAAGGCATCGTCGCCTACGATTGTATTGATCGATCTTAATCTTGCATCAGGATTTCTTCCAAAAGCTTCTGATTGAATTTGCTTTAAAATGACTTGTTCGGCCTTTTGAAGCTCTTTACTGTCAAGAACACCAAATCGTCTATCTTTTTTGGATTTTTTACAATTTTCTACAAATCTGTAAATCCACGCGGTGATTCGTAGTAGTTTAACGTAAGAAGAATATCTGTAGTAGTATTTTCCCTTATCTTCGGAGTTAGTAGCTGTGATTATAACTTTCTTCTTTTCTGCGTTCACTACTTCCATGTCAGGCAGAAATTCGTCTTTCGGCCAATATTCGGCAGATCTCTTCAACCAGTCCGGTCCGCACAGCCATTCCGTACGCAATAGCTTTTCTAAGGTACATCCTCGGGACGGAATGTCAGCTACGTTCATTACTCCTGGTACGAATCTCCACTGTTCAATTTTTGTCAGTCTTCTGATTTCTTGAACATGATTTTCTACGAATGTTGCCCACGGGCCTTCCTTTTTTATCCAAAATAGCATATCCATAGAATCTGACCAAAAGACAGTTTTTACGGCTTCGAGACGTAAGTCGCATATGATGGTGTTTGCTAATCTAGATCCAATCGAACAAGCTAAAAGTTCAAGACGAGGAATCGTAACCTTTTTTAAAGGGGCAACTCTAGCTCTAGCAGCAACTAACTGACAAGTTACTGGGGATCCAACCTGTTCCACTCTAATATATATGCACGTAGCATAAGATGTCTGACAAGCATCACAAAAAATGTGTAAAATTATGTCTTTAAGAGTAAATGGCAATTTGGATAAACGTCGGGATATTTTTAGACTGTACAATTTTGCAATCTCATTTTTCCACTTTTCGAAACGCTTCACTAATTCATCGGGAAGCCGAGAATCCCACGAAGCTTTGATTTTCCAACATTCCTGTAAAATTATTTTGGGTATCAAAGTTATTGGGCAAGTAAAACCAATCGGATCGAAAATTTGATGTGTAACGGACAAAATAGTTCTTTTTGTGATTGGTCCATCTATTGTTATTTTTTTGACATCGCACGACAGCGTGTCTTCAGCGGTGTTCCACAAAAGTCCTAAAACCGACACCTGTTCACTATTTTCCAATTTAGCGATTTCAGGAATTAATGCATTACTTTGCCAACCTCTAAGATCAAATTTTGCGGATGACAAAAGTCTACAAGAATGTTCACGGAAATTTTCTAATTCTGCTACGCTGTCTACGCTGGCCACACAATTATCCACATAAAGAGAATCTCTAAGTTTTTGAGCAATTACTTTAAGTTCATCTGGGGCTTGATCGAAATGGTAAGCAAGTGTACACGCCAGAAGAAAAGGGCTGCAACTTACGCCAAAAACGACACGAGCGTGGCGATAAAGTAGTGTCTTTTCTGGATTGCCCTCTGCCCACCACAAAAAACGCAAAAAATCCCTATCGGCTGATTGCAAAGCTATCTGTAAAAAAGCTCTACGAATGTCAGCAACCACTCCAAATTTCCCAATCCTGAAACGGTTTAAGATGGTAGGGATCAATTCTATCAAATTAGGCCCTTTCTCGATACAATCATTAAGAGATAAACCTCCTGGTAAATGAGCGGATCCGTCAAAAACTGGACGAATTCTAGTAGTCGAACTTTCCTTAATTACTGCTCTGTGTGGGAGATAATGAGAAGCAGTTTCAATTTTATTTTCTGAAATTAGAATTTTTTCTATTATTCCCTCTGTTTCCCATTCACAAAAGACATTTTCATAGTCCCCTATGTTTCTTGTATATTTAAGATTTTTTACTGTATTTTTCAAACGTTTTTCTGCCAAATTTTTATGATCATTTAGCAAATGAGGATCTTTTACCCACGGTAAAGAAACAATATATCTCCCATCCTCTTGCCTTCCTATTGTATCTCTAAAATGCTTTAACGCCAATTCTTGGGCTTCTTTTTTATTTATTTTCTCACTTTGATCAAGAATTCCCAAAGAATCTAAATTCCACAAATCATTTATTTTAGCGTCATTAACATGAAGAGATAACAGTAACAGTGAATTATCTACGTTAGCTTTATTTGAGTCTTTTCCCATGAGTGTCCATCCCAACTTAGTTTTAACAGCGACTAAACCGTTCGAAAAATGTCTGATTCCATTCATGTATAATTTATCCGCTATATCCGCTCCTAACAACATGTGTATTTCATTATTATTTTCTTCATACAAACATGTTTTACCCATTGACGATATATCACTCAAAAATATACCAGCCCGCTTCAAAATTTTAATACACTGACCTGTCTTAGCCTTCGGAATAAAAGCGCAAATTTTCTTCTGATCCATTACTTCAACTTTAAAACTATGCTTCCGATCAAGACTACTCAAGAGCACAGAATAACAATTATGCTGTTCTGTAGTTTCTATCCCTCCAAAAAGCCCATGCTTAACAATTTCAGTTCCCGAACTCTTTAACCCTTTCAAGGGCAGCGTCCCCGCCTTGAGAACGCATATTTGACAATTTTTTTCCAAATATATATAGCTCTCTGCAAAAAAACTATCGATTTGTTAAAGAACCCTTATAGTTGCTTTTTCACTCAATAGATGTCAGCACCATTGAAGTCTTTTTTCCTTCTCTGAGAGAGGTTTGAAATGTGCGAATTTTTAGGGTCAGAGGATTTTTTTTTTTTTCAGTAGTAAGACCCAGAGTTAAAAAATATTAGTCACAAATTTTATTTTTATAGGCTCCTAAGACTTCATAAATGTCTTTACCAAATTTTAATAGTGCAAAAACATTGAGAAATATACATTTATTTTATACGTCCTCACTGTGAAGACATTGCCCCGGTTCAGTATGTCATTTCTCATCAGTCAATAGATGGCAGCACTAGTTCCCTTAGATTTCTCTTTAGCTTTATAATTATAAATATTGCATATAGATACATGCATATTATTCTGCTTTTAACTTTATCTTCACTGATTGCGTGCAATTTTATTTATATATGCGATCTATTACAACCGTATTATATTCAAGTATCTGTTTATAATATTATATATATATATATATATATATATATATATATATATATATATGTGTATATATATATATATATATATATATATATATATATATATATATAGTACATTTATATTTATATATAAATATAGTTATATGTATATATTTATTTATACATTTATACTACTTAAAATGGAACCAAATTATAAGAATACAATTGTTTTCGAAAATGCTAAATTATTTTTGCGTTTGTATTTATGTATATATCAATTATTTCCATCGTATTGCATTAGAATATGTGTTTATCATAAGATTAAAAGTCAATAAATCAGTAAAAATGTAAATATCATAGTTGAATTAGTGCCTGTAAGAGCGCTTTTCCTATGCACAGCGTTTTGTGCTTTCTCTGTTCCAGACGGGCAGCGTCCTCGTCTTGAGAACGTATGGTTCCAATATTAAAAAAAAATTCTAATTTTTTTTTCCAATGAAAATCAGTTCAATGATGCTAAAACATTATAAAAGAGTTTTTTTGTAGATTTTAATTTTTTTTCAAGTACTGCCCCTCAAAGGGTTTTAACCCCATTTTATTTGCAGCAAATTCCGAAATGTAACTTTTTTGTGACCCTGAATCGACAATTACACGCAGTAAATGTTCTAAACCTTGATTTCGAATACGCACAATTAAAGTTTGCAAATAAACTTCATTCGACGAAGATTGGTTTGAGAGGACGGAATTTTCAGAAGGGACATTCTTATCTACGTTAAGTTTCTGCTTATATTTAGTAAAACACATTAAAGAAGAATGTTTTCCCTTACAATGCTTACAATTTACGTTTGCTTTACAAAACCGAGAAATATGCTTCCTAATTTCTAAACACTTGAAACACGCTCCCTTTTTCATCAGGATATTTTTCCATTCTTCTAGCGACAAATTACTAGCGGATTCACATTCAGAACTAAAATGGGTAAATGAATCACAGAATACGCATTTAATTTTTCTGGTTTTTTCTATCTCATCGGTAGAAATCAGTTCAGACGCGGTAGCGATTTGTTTCCTTTTCTTCCTTGAATCATTTCTAACCCGGTTTTCGCCAGTGCTTTGCCTATGTGACGGGAAAATCTCGCTGGGGGAAATTTGATTTATGTTAACTGACATAATATGCATTGCTCTTTCTCGCGACATCAAAGATTTTGACAGAAAATCAAGTAAGTTTGTCAGATTTGAATGGGTATTATTTCTAATTTGCTATATTCTAAAACTAAATCCGCAGGAAGGATTTTTAATAGCAGGGGGCATAATACACTAGTATAATTTTCCGATGACAAACCTAATGCTTCTAAACACCGTATTTGCGTTGTACAGTTGTCATAAAATCTTCGAAATGCACGAACATCATTAGAGTCTCTAAGAGGTTGCATACTGATGATATTATTCATATGAGCACTAATTAATAAGTCAGTTTCGGCATATCGGTCCTTCAATGCTTTTATCGCGTTTTCATAGTTTTCAGCTGTAATTGGAAATCCTTCAACTGTGTTCATGGCAGTTCCACCTAAATACGCCTTTAGGTAGTTGAATTTGTCAACATTATTCAAAAGTTCATTTTTATGTATCGCAGATTCAAAACTGTTCCAGAATGTTAACCATTGGCTCACATCTCCGTAAAACTTCGCGATAGTCAATTTCGGAAGTTTAACTCTTATAGTACTGTTGCTGGTTGTTTCAAAGCTTCTGTTTTGATTTTCGCTGATGCAACTCACTTCTAATGAATTCTTACGCATTTCATTAATTCGTTTAGTAGCTCGAAATTTCCAAACAGTCACTTTCTCACGATATTCTTCCGAAATTTCAATTTCTTTTTCGAGTTCGTCCGGTTCAAAATTATCTTCCAATTGTCTATCCACAGAGCTTAGCATACCAAATTTTAAACTTAATATTTCTGCAAGTTCTTCCACAATGTTTGCATCCACCTCACTCTTTGCCAGTTCTGTTTCTAGCTTGCTTACTGCTTTTGTTACAGCAGCTCGCATTACAGCACGCTTTTTACTTAAATTTTCTACACTTGCTTTTGACATTTTTAATTGAATATCTTCATTTGTTTTAGACATTTCCACAAAGTTCTTTACTTTTAAATACAAATCAAATAACTTCACTGCAATCCTGGCAGGGATGCCATGTTGCGCGTCAAAGTAAGTTTCTAAAATCAAAAACTCTTACCATATATTTAACCTCTTCAACGCTTCCAAAAGTCGCGGGGCAATGAAATCATTTGTACTGTAGTCTTCAGATATTCCTTCGTGTAGAAATTGTGACACAAACACTTGAACTTTTTAACTTAGAAAAATTTAATTATAGCACAATAAACTACAATGTTAGTTGCAAATAAAAACTTGTTAATTAATAAACACAACATAATGAAGATATCTGTTACGAACTTGCGCGAAATGTGAAGAACTGATATCAACTGCGATAAGAACTGCCACGAGGTGCGCGAGTCCGGCTAATTTATCGAAACTTAACTACTCAGTTCAGTTCAGTTCTTGGGCGTTTTCCACATATATGTTTGACCCTCAGGGGAATCACAATTTTCCACTGTCTCTCCATGCAACCGCGATTGTTGAAAAGAGAATTTGTTGTTTAAAATGCTTGCGAGAGTAAAATCAGTATAGCTTTCTTTAAATATAATATATAAAATACGTCTTCATTGTTTAGGTCTGTAAAAACTTGGGGGGGGGGGGGGGGTAAACATTAGTGGCCGCCCTGGGCTCTGAGTGCTCTTTTTAGAAGGCACCCTTTCATGGGTCAGGAGAGGGGCATTTCCCTCATCTCCCCTCCCCTGTATCCATGCCTGATTACCGGTTCTGTCATAAATTTTGCAACCAAATGACGCATGTGTGTAAAGAGTAGATATTAATGGACAATGAATCAACACAATGTTCCCTAACAATCTATTTTTATTAAACTATGCTATACTATCGGGAAATCGACACTTACTTTGATAATTGAACATTTAAAATTCAGCACATTTATTTGACTTATTATAAGTTATCTTTTGAAAAATTCTTGAGGAATTTTGCTTGATTAAAAGATTTATATGATGCGGCCTGCGGCCGCCCCTTGCTTTGGCCGCCCTTGTGCAGTGCACACTCTGCACACCTGCTAGGATCGGCCCTGGATCTAAATAGGATTTTTAATGTGGCTGAAAGAGAAGTATGCTGAATAAATGCAGTAAAACCCATCTATAATGATACTGTTAGGACCTCAAAAAATATTGTTATAGACAGTTTATCATTATAGACTGTTTGAACATTTGTGCAAACATTTTCCCCCCACATATTGTGTGCACGTAAAAAAGGGAGTTTTATTTTCAAAACCAAGCTAAGTTGATCTGAGTAATTTAAAATTTATATTCTATAAAAGTATGACAATAATTTAAAAGTAGGTAATTTAATTATCTAGTAATTTTAAACTTTTCTTATTCATTTAGCTAAAAATTAAAAATGTAATACGTACTATGCAAGACATTTTCAAAACTATCAGCATTAGGAACATATTAATGCAATAAAAGTATGTCCAACATTCCTATGAAGGGCACTTTGCAGTAGTTTCCATTAGATGTTCAATTTGCTTTTTCCTACTACATTTTGCATATTTTTCCTTTTTTAAACGAAGTAGTAGTAGCGTATTTTAATCCCTTCTCAAATAGATACCGGTTTAGCTTTTGCCCCAATTGTCTTGAAATTATTTCTTAGCATGGTGTTTCCATCTTTTTTATCTCTTATTCGAGGCATAGTTTTTAAGATAGAAAAAGTGACATAATTAAAGTTACTTTTATTTTTTGAAAAAAAGGTATTATTGTTATAAACAGGTGCATCTGAAATAATCGCTATTGGCCAGTTGAAAATACATTGCGTAAATGAGAACTTTGTTGGGACCAAAGAAAATATTGTTCTAGAGAGGCTTATTGTTATAGACAATAGTTATTACACAGGTTTACTGTAATGTGTTTTAAGTATTACACTTGTACACTCTATAACAAAAAAAAAATCGACGCACCAAGAAGAAGTGATCCGATTGAGACGAAAATTGGTGGATAGGAAGACAATGCACAGAATAGTAAATGATTAAATTCTCAGAGCAACTGAATAATTTATGTCAGAGTTACAGTAACAAGTTCAATAAGGTATTGACCCGTCTCTAGCCTAGATGCAAGCTGAAGCACGGCGTGGCAAACACCAATAGAGCTCCCAAAGGGTGTCCTGCGGTATTTCCGGCTAAATTCGCTCCAATTGTCAGACGAGGTTATCAACATTCCTTGCCAGATGCAATCGCCTTCACATCATATCCCAGATATGCTAGATGGGAGAGAGATCGGCGATCTGGCAGGCCATGAAAGAGTTTGACAAGCTTGCAGACACTTCATAGCAACACGTGCCATATGTTATCTGGCATTGTCCTGCTGAAAACTAGCCGAGGGTACTGCAAAAAGAACAGCAGCAAAACAGGTCTTAGGATGTCATCGATGTACCACTATGCAGTAAGTGTACCTCTAGTTATGACCAAAGGTGTCCAGTTATCAAAGGAAATGGCACCCCAGACCATAATGCCTTGTTGAGGGCCAGTGTGATGTGCAAAAGTGAAACCAGGATCCCTCCTCTGCCCAGGGTGTCTCCAAACACCTCTTCGATGATGGTCATGACACAGTTGAAAGCGGGATTCGACGCTAAAGACTACACGCCCCCAGTCGGCACCATTCCAACCTGATCGAGCCATGCACCGCTGTAATCTGGCTCGGCAGTGTGTAGATGTTAGTGGCAGGTGGCTTAACGGTTGGCGCGAGCGTAGATTTCGTTGTCCCAACCATCTGTAAATGGTTATGATGGACAGTGGTGTTTGGGTTGGACTTCTGATGGTTCATAGAGATGAAGAATGACATCTGATCGATCTGATCTATGACAGCTGATTGGACAATCATTCTGCCATCACAATCTGTTGTGACCCTCGGTCGACTGCTACCATCCTGCCACTGAACTCTGCCATTTTACCCCCATCCTTGTTAGCATTTTTAAATCGCCACATTGCTTCAACTGAAATGACAAGCAATTCTCCGATTTGATCAACTGGCCTCTTTCAGTTCAATGATACAACCTCTTTTAAACTCCGGTTGCTCGTAAAGAGCATGAACCATGCCGTGAGGCATTTTTAAGTTGTTGGAAGGTAATCTGAATTGCAATCAAACCGAAAGTAACTACTATTTACTTCTATAGTTAACAATTTTTGAAGAACTGCTCTTTATACACATCTGCTGGATGTGCAGTTTTGATGCACTGGAGATCAAACTATTCATTCATTGGACACCAAATTTTAATTATTTGCATATCTGTTCAAAACACTCATGCATACAAAATTTCAGAGCAATCGCATGATTGCTTCTTGGTGCATCGATTTTTTGTTGTAAAGTTTATTTTATAAAATGAAAATGTTTTTGAAACTAATATGACAGTTATGAATTATTTTGAAATGATTGTAGAGGTCTGAATGTATGGGAAGAGAAAAGCTAACGAAGTTATTGAGTGTAGTAAAAATTGTTGCAAATATTTCTGAGAAAACAATTTTACTTCCTTATAGGAACTTGGATAAACTCAGCCCAAAGTGAAACTTTTTGAATTTTCTTTTCCCTATCTTTAGGAGAATGATTTGTTAGAATAATTTGAAGGATACATTTCTTTTAAAGATTAGATTAATTTTGATTAATTAAACTGAATACTTATGAATTGCATTAGAAGTACTTGACTGGAATTTATTTGAATTATTTAACTGAACTAAAGGGAATGGTCTTCTTGAGCTTAGTTTAGAAAATGATAAAATGTGTGCTACTTTTTTGCAATGTAAGATTCAGACTAAGTTGTTGAATAAGAATAATTATAAATGAATAAAGTTTTATGTGAATTCAGCATTCTTTTAAGGAACAGTTGTTAATATATTTTAACGGGTTTTGAATCTTTACTAAAATGAGATAAGTGCAGATGAAAACTAGCTTACTTGCTGTTGGAGCAATATACTTGTTAAATTTACTTGTGCTAATACTTTAGTAATATTTGTTTAAGAATTTTTTTTTGAGGTTCTCTACTGTGATAGTACCCTGGTTATGTTAGTGCTTATAACTTTTTCAATACGTGAATAATGATAAAACAATGTTATATGTGCACTGAAAGCAGTTTCAAGTTTTCGTGTTATGCTCCATCTTGTTGTGCATTTTTGAGACTTTTAAAACCATATTTTTGCTTTTTCATGGTTGGCGGTTGTAATATTTTCATGTTTGTTTTAGTTATAATGCACTAACAAATAGTATAATAAAATATTAGAAATGAATTTTCTCTGTGTAATAACTGCTTTCTTTTGTTATCTAAGGAGACAAATGCTGTTCATATGAATATTGGTCAGGGATCATATTTAGAAGTTACTATACCATGGCACATATCTGAGGATGGGTATCATACCACGATAAATGGCCAACTTTTACACCTTGAAGCTTCTACAAGTTTGCAGTACAGATCATTCATTGAAAGTGAAACTCTAGAGGTAAATCATTACAGGGAAAAATATTAATAAACCGTGTTTATAATCCTGGTATATTATAGCCATTTATTGATATTGAGTGGTTATAACAATTTTACATGCAGTCTACTGGAATGCACATTATTTGGTGTCCAGCAAAAGAACTTACCAATTTGAAAACTCAATAACACTTGTTTTATGAATTAGAATGTTGTTTAATAAATCCTTTTAATAATGTGCCATTTTTTAAATAAAGTGATAATGATAATACTCCACATGGAGTATTATCACTGTTATCCACACCTTGTGTTTTCACGCTACAGCTGGTACTATGACAAAAGTACTATGACTACTATTCATACTTGAGATTTTACCTGTAATAAATGACCATTTTGATTTCATTTTATGATCACTTTCTAATAGCAATGTTGTCCTTTTGTATAAAATTTCGTTTTATTCTGACAGCTAGTTCTTGTCATGCAAATTTTATGGCAGAATGCATCTATACAGGGCCAGATTAGCCATAGAGCAGGGGTGGCTCATTGCTATAGGCCAGGTGGACCGGGCCCACCCAGAAAAATTGTAACTAATTAAATACATTATTAACAAAAATATCGTTTTGTATTTCAGTTCAAAAAAGCAAAAAGGAGGGCAAACAACAGATTTCAAACCTCTAGGCCCCCCTCCCTGCATATTTTTATACATTACCAGAAAGTTTTTAAATCCCATTAATTTTGGTGCTGTGCACAGCTTTGAGAGCTGCAGGCTCGCTCGAAGCTGCCCTCGCCATGCCTTCGCTCTTAGCCAATCGCAATGATCGAGTCAGAAAACGAAAAACGGCGGGAGATGACACCCGAAGAGTGGGCAAATTTCCCTGAGCCCAAACGAAATCATAGTTGCCCAATACCAACCAAGGGCAAGCGATAGCAGCTTGGGAAGAAGAGTAGAGATCAGTGAGGAAGAGTCTAGCAAAGTCGCTCAATAGAATACAATGTAAAAGGGCAAGAGAATGGGTTGCCCATGTGTCAGAAATTTTTTTTTTATCATACCATCCTCTTTTTTTTTTGTCTTAATTTTTTCCTCTTCGACAAATATAAGGCCATAGAGATTACCAGTTTCATAAGATTCTGCGCATTTTTTTTACAACGCATGCATAATTTAATTTAGTTATTTGGGCGATTCTCGACAAACTGTCCCATGCGTAATGCTAAATTTTTTTATTTTTTCCAGCTTACCAAAGCCTTCAAAAAATAATGCTGTTGGAGAATAATACAGACTTTAATGTACTATAAAAAATAACAGTTAATCCCATATTTAATAAATAGTTACTTGAATTTAAAAAAATCTTAGCGTTACGCACGGGACATTTTTTTTTTGAATTTCGTCCATTTGTTTGTTTTTGGAGCTAGAGATGCTTACTCTCAAAATTTCTGTGTGAAGACTTTCTTTTCAAATATTAGAGCAGCGATTCTCAACCGGTAGTCTGACGAACCGGCAGAAAAAAAATGTCCTCAGATTTTTTGGTCATCCGTGCAAAAAATAAAAGAAAAGAGAGAAAACCCCATAATAATGATAATATTATCCAACACTTCATGATTTACTTGCATTTTGAAATTAATTTTCGTCGAGTTCAAATCATATTTTAGAAACACTATGGGCCAGGATCGTCTCAAGGCATCGGCAGTTTGTTCAGTTCACAGAAATGTTATTCTAAGCACTCACAATTTCAACAGAGTGATTGATTGCCACTCAAAAGGAAAGGCCTGCTCATTTACTTTTTAAATAGCAGACTTTGTAAATGTTACTTCCATATTAGAAAAAAATGAGTAATTATGGACAACAAACCAGTAATAGGCAGGTTTGTCTTGTATTGTCAATTTATCAAGTTTGCAATCGATATTCCAGGAACAAAATCAGGGGATTCTTAAAATAGCATCTTTCAATTTGCATTGAATGTTTTTTTTCCAAAGAAATTTACATGGATGTTTTTTCATCAGATCGCAATTTCATTAGTATGTACCTTAGCTTTTTTTTTTCTATCATATAGCTATGATTTTGCCATTATTGAAATATTTAAGATCTTTTCACGCTAATGTGCCTATAACTAGTTAAATATTTGTGTTATGGGTACGTGTGACCATAATTAATTTTTCGGCTACACTTACTCAAAATTATTATTTAATAATGATGATAAAACATAAGTTAAATTTGAAAGTCGATAAGTAAAAAATGCAGCAATAGAAATATTCTGTTTATTTGTTTCATTTTATTTACTTATTTTTGTTGTTGTTCAGACCAGGGGCGTAGCTAAGGGGGGGTTTTGGGGACAAACCCCCCCCCCCCCGAAAAGTTAGTCTCAAAAAAAGAGAAAAAGAAGAGAGAAGAGAAAGAAAAAAAAAAGAAGAAAAGGAAAAAATTCCAAGCGATTATATATATATATATATATATATATATATATATATATATATATATTATATATATATATATATATATATATATATATATATATATATATATATATATATATATATATATATATATATATTATATATATATATATATATATATATATATATATAAAAAAGAAGTAACCCCCCCTGAAAGTCGGGTCTAGCTACGCCACTGGTTCAGACGAACCTTTTAGACCCTTATTTGTCAGTTATACATGTTTTAATTTTAAGGTTGCTTGAATTATTAAGTCAAAAGCTTATATTGTAATTAAACTAAATTTTTTAATTTTGTTGAATACTTTTTTTTGATCTTTCCTGAAAACAATTTAATTCACCTAGCATGACCATTTTTTTGAGTGGTTGTTTTTAGTGGTAAGGGGTCTTTCTCTTTTTGAGAGTCTGGTTCCTTAATGTTCGAGGAGGTGCGCCACTCCTAATGGAGGGAGGGGGATGGCACATTTGATGAGATGAATAATTTTATTACAGCTTATTAGTATTATTACTACTGTTGATATTATTATCAATTTGATTGCTTAGCCAAGCCGAGTGTTTCATTAACAAGTAACTAAAATTAGTTAACCCGTTCGGGACGGCAGCTCGCCGAAGACAGCGCTCCCTCAGGACGGCAGCTGTTACACGGGGACTGTGCATACAGGCCGGGGCAATTTCTCCCGCTAAGCCTAATTCGCAGTTTCAGAAAGTACGCGTTACATAACAATGAATGAAATGTACACTTCGTGTAGAAACAAAACCATTTTTTAATATATGATAAAATACGCATGTCATAACTTCAATCACAACAAAAAAATTTAATGAATAAAAAAAATACAAAATATATTGTTTTTTACTGTTACTAAGATTATTAAAATTGGACAATATATTTTGCACAAAACAGGAAAAATATTTGCGATTAATTTTTATGAAATACTTGAAGAATATTGGAACAATTCATATTTTAAAGTCCCAAGAAAAATTTCAAAGCACTGAGCAATGTGCATTGTGCATTTTACACTCATAGGTAGTGTTAAGTCTTTTATTCTGCTTTGAGCAAACGATACATCTCCATCTAAAATCTTTGCCTTCTTTTTCAGCGTATAATTTTAGAAAGTATCTACTGTATGAAGAACTAAAATAAAAACAATTTATAGCTGTTTGAATGTCGTCCGAAAGATCCATAGATGGATCAGTCATAAATTTAGATATTTTCTCCTCATAAAGACGACCTGTTCACCATGGCTACACAAATGATTCTAAAAGTAAAACCCCTTTCTAGAATATCTCTCATGAAATCCCATTATAAATGGAATCAAAACTAGAAACATCCATTTCAAAATGAGTATGCATTTCCCTTTTCATTTGCTAGCACATGTTTATATTTTTTTTTCACGAAATCCAATAAATCACAAACACTTGACGGACACCATTCTGACATCAGAGAGAAAAATACTAATGTTCTAGACCAATCATCTGGACGGAACATGGATAAGTAACGCCATCTGATAGTAAACATTTCGTTCCGAAATCAAGCCGCACACTAGCGTCACTCGGATTCTTAAGTAGCATACAGGGGAACGCAAATAAGCGTGATTCGGACAGGACAAGCAATGGCCGCTGACGCAAACCTGCGTCGTTCATCCCGAACGGGTTAATGAAAGCCAAGACATCAGAAGGGGGCGGGGAGTCTCCCAAAAAAATCCAACTTTCAAAAATTGAAAGTCTTACCCCCCAAAAGGTTTCCTAAGGAAGATGATAAACTACTGGTAAAATTTTATAACTCTACAAAAATATTAAGAGGTCTCCCAAGAGGGTTGAATTTTCCAAAATGTCCCAAATTTAGCAAGTTTCACTAAAGCAAGAATTTATGTCCCCTAGCGCCCCCTACATCATTTTAAAATGTAACCATTTATACATACACTAATGCCTTAGTTGAAATAAATTTATATTAAAAAAAATGCACCAGCTATTTTTACTGCAACCACATCATTGTAAACTAATCAGTGGCGTACCGAAGGGGGGGCGGAGGAGGCGGTCCGCCCCAGGCCCCGCTTTGACATAGGCCCCCAAATCTCAATTTTTGGTTTTCCCCAATATTGTCGCATATCTTGGTTTGAATGCTTAAACAAGTTGGCTTAATAAATCATGATTTTTTTAAAGATCAAATATTTGTTCATGGATACAATCAATACCTCTTCGGGATCAATGGAGGGTTTATGATACGCAGGCCCCGCTTTGACATAGGCCCCAAAATTTTAATTCTTTTTCTTTTTCGCCAGACGTGCCTTATGTCATGGTTTAGATAAATAAAAAGTTGACTTTTTATGTAGAATGAATATTTTCTCAGTGACTCTTGCCTAAGCAAAGAGAGGGCAAATTATGTCCCACAGGCCCCGCTTTGACATAAGCCCCGAAATTGTATCTTATTTTTTCCAGTAGATCTGTCATATACATCATGATTAGAAATATTAATCACTTACCTATATATGCGAGTATACTATATCATAAATTTTGTTAAATATGACTTTTTTTCATAGTGACCCGTCCTAGTGTACAAAGGCACATTAGCGCTTGGGCCACGAATTTAATGGGGGCCCCAAATTTTTAAATTAACTAAACCTATAAAAATCATTTGCTTTTATTTTGTTAAGTGCTTTCAGCAAAGTTTTATGCATTTTTTTTTTCGAACAATTTATAAAAAAAAACTAATGCATAACAGATGCACGTTTATAATTTTTGATCATTACAGTATACAGCTAAAATATCTATTTTATATTTTATTTTGTGTATTAAGACTACGATGGTCTAGTCTTAATTCATACACTATTTTTGAAACCAAATTCAAACATATATAACCAAGAAAGTCCATTCCTAAATGAGAAGTTGTCTATCCTTTGTGGCGTTGGAAAAATCAGTCAGATAAATTTTTCTTTTTATCGGACCCCTTCTGACTCAAGCAAAGGGGACTTCCTTTTTGCTATGCCCCTTTCAACAGCGTAAAACTGTTCAATTGGTCAATCCTTCGGAACTTTTGACCTTGACTGCATAATACCTCCTCCTATCCATTCTATACTCGATTGCAAGCTTACTTGACTATGGAGAAATGAGCTGCGGCCAAGCAAAAGAAATAGTTCCTAGCCCCATGGGCGGATTTATGGGGGGAAAAGGGAGGCAATGCCTCCCCAGTTTGGGAGGACTTTATGTAGTAACAACATATCTTCCAAAAATTTTTTTAAAAAATATTACTTTTTTTTCTTTGTTGAATAGTTCAGAAGGGCATGGGTGGATTTATAGGAGGGGGGGGGGGGTATAGAGGGCAATGTCCCTCAGTTTTGGGAGGACTTCATATAGTAACATTACATCTTCCAAAACTTTAAGACAAAAAAATTTTTTTTTTTTTTGAATAGTTCAATGAAAATGAAGAGGTTCGTGAATGTCCTTTTCTGATGGGAGAAATAAAAAAAAAAGAACATTAAATACAAATAGTACAGCTGTCACTGGGGTGCTGAAAATATGTCTTAATTCACCATTTGACTGAAAATCATTTGGCCAAGTATATAAATGTAACTATAGGCTAAACGAGCTATGCATTCAGCTGCAACACTTATAATAATTGACGATTATTTTTACAAATTAGAACCTAAAACAAAGGAAACCCTCCTCCCTCATTTGCGCTAACAAAACGATCTACTCTTTATAATTTGTTTTCTTTCTTTTCAGAATGTTTATTTTCAATTTGCGTGATTTCAAAAACTAGATATTTTGTGTTGTTACAGACGAAAGATTTTGAAGAACCTTCTGAATTCACACGTTCAGATTGGTAAAACTGTAAAAACCCTTTAACTGTAAAAACTGACGAATTTTCATAAAAATTACAAAAATCTGCAGGCAAGAGTGAATTACATACAGGGAAGGATTTGCCTATAAGATAAACAAGCTATAGCTTAGGGTCACTACTTTGAAGTGAGCCGGTAACTCGCAAAAAATGCATCATTCGCTCCTTAAAAAATGGAAAGTGCTTGAAAAGACTAATTTCATTTTCAAGAGCTTGAAAGCTTTGAATATTTGGAAACGTGTGGCTACAAACCTTAAATTTTAAAATTTCTAACAAATGGTAGGGGGAGGAATGCCAAAATATGTCAAATTCAGCTGCTTGCTACATCCTGCATCAAAAAAGTAAAAATCATGGTTCTTATGTTTGTAACATATTGCTTGAAATAAATTTTTCTGACTCACATGTTTCATATCTTGCTATTTATTTAATCCCGAATGCAGTATTTTGGAAATTCTTTTCTATTGATTGCTTTTATCTTGCTTCTACTGCATATTGTTAATCTGTTTAGCCCGGGGAAAAAATGATACACTACCTCCATTCCTTTTCGTTTTCTGCACTGCTTATAATTTAAAAAAAGATTATTGTAATGAGAATTCTATAGTTTATTTTTTCTTTTAGACTTAAAATAGCTGTTTTTTTACGAAGTTTGAACAAGACCGTACAACTGTATAACCTAGTACTCAATTTCAGAGACTGGAAAGTGCAAATGAGTTGCCTTAAATTATTAAATGTTCTAAAATCCTTGAAAAGAATTGGCGCAGTGTAACCTACTAGGGTTCTTGTGCCAAAACACCCAATCTAACCAACCAAACCTTGAAAATAGTTGGACAAGTCTTTGAAACTCCTGAGCAAAGTGTGCTTCAATTTTATTTCTTATCAAGTGTATAAATTATGAATTGTTCAAATAAGTAGTATGTTACTCTCATGTTACTTATTTTCTAAATCTGTACACCATTTCTTTTAAAGTTAACTTTAAATCACACAGCACATTTAAATCATAAAACTTTTTTAAAAAAAATTTGTCTATATTTTTCTGAAATTTTCGTCTATCCAATTAACTCTTATAAGGCTTCAAAATGCAGAATTTTATATCCATTTTACAAAATATCCTCCGGGGGAGAAACCCCCGAACCCCCTAAAATTGGAGATATTCTATATCCAACTTAAAAGAGAGCCCTGCGTCACTCTTGATACCAGTCACCCCTCTTAAGGTCAATTCAAAAAGAACAGCATGAAAACACACATTAATGAAAACGACACACAAAAAAAAAAGGTAAAGCATGGCCTTATTCATCACAGGAAAACAAAACAAAACATGGGGGGGGGGGGCAATTAAAAATGTTGCTCAAAAAAGATCCTGACCCCCTCCAGGAACTTAGTCCTAAATCCGCCTATGCCTAGCCCTTTGTCAGATAATCGGGGGGAGGGGGGGGGAATTACGCTCTTCGCTTTAGAAATCGGATTAGTTAGTTAAACCCACGCATACGCAAATTTTTTTTGTCTTAATTTCTGTCGAACATTAAATATTTTTAATTCTACCAGCGAAGCCGCGCGGAGCGTTTTCTCCACTTAAATCAAACGCGCCAGGCAAGTATAGGGTCATACCAGAGTTTTTTTTGTCTGAAGAACATAAAGAGCGGTTTTTTTTTTTGTGAGTGAGACCTAGCAGAAAAGTTTTATTTAGACTGTGAACGTGTGAATTTCATCCTTATTTAGGTAAGCATGTTTTAAAAAATATTTTTCTCTGAGATTAGGTGATGTTATCAGGTAAAAAGTTCCCTGGGTGTTGTCTTACTCAAAGGAATAGTAAAGGGTTTTTTTTTCTGTAAAAGCCAATTTTTATCCTAAAATTAATTAAATCTGGAATGCCTAAACGTTTCTGTTCACTGTACTTGGATGTTCAGATGCAATAAGTTTTTAAGATACTATATAATTTTAGGACTTTTTTCTGTTTTTGATATTTTCTGACAAATCACAATTTTATTAAAAATATAGTATTTACTTAATTTTACTTAAAACCATGTGTTTTACTGTGGTATTTACAATAGTGTCCGAAATCAAACCAACACTACCTGAAATAGGTAAAAATGTACCACTTAAAGTAATTACTGTAATATATGGTACGTACACATAGTTTGAGAAACTTCAGTTTTAATACCAGGTAGGCCCCCATTTCGAGTAGCGCCCCAGGCCCCCATCTGTCTTGGTACGCCACTGAAACTAATAGAGCTATTTTTTTCCTCTTTGAACTCCATGCTGGTGACATCAACTGCTGGTGATTAAAAAAAAGGATACATAACTCTAATTAAAATTTCTGATCAATATTTATATGTAGTAAAACCTGTGAAATTGACCACCCTTGTAAGATGACCCCTGTCTAAGTTGATCGCTTTTATCAGGTACGGAATTAGCCATTACCATATAAATCAACCTTTGTAAGTTGACCACCTGTTTAAGTTGACCACTAAAGTAATGCATCGCAAGTGGTCAACTTACACAGGTTTCACTGTACTAGGAAAAATGATTATTTATGGCTCATTTAATCTGGAAATTAGGGGAAAATTCCATTTTAGGAAACCTCTCTGAGCAGCCTTTGTTCCGTAAAATTTCTGCCATTCAGGGGGGGGGGGGGGTGCTTTAAAGGGTTTTTGTTACAGTTGCAATGTAATTTTTTAAAATATATAATCTAAGCAAGTCTAACTCATAAAATGAATTTTGAGACTTTTCTAAAGGGGAAATAATATTTTATTTTTAAGAATGGAGGCTTTCATGTCTGGTATCAATTATGTTGTGAGATTCCAAGCTGTTGTGTCGTAGTCCGAGTGTTGTTACTCCAAACGTTTTGACCCTATCTCTGGCGGTCATCTTCAGTGGTGGTGGTCGAAGTTTCCAGGGACGCGACTTCCTAGCAACTGATGCAGATTTCGAAATGTTGTCGATATTTATGTGGGAAGAGCTAGCTCTCCCTTCCTTTTGGGCCGGGATGGGCTGATGACAGTTCATCCTGCTTCTGGTTGGCTGAAACTTGAGCTCTCTTCATTCTGGTTGGGGATTGGATGCTAGACGTCTGTCGCCGCTTCTGGTTGGCTAAAAGTATCTATTGGGATAATCCGTCTAAATGCAGCATGCCATTGAGTTTCTTGATCTTAATTCCTTCTTTATTTTTTTTGAAAACTTTATTTGTCAGGGCCAACAGAATCTGCAAACTTACTGCTATTCAGAGGGAACTTTCCCACCTCACAAATGTCTTCCAAGCCAACAGCTTTTCAAAACAAAAAATTGAAAAAGCGTTCCACCCCAAAGTTGAAAAACAACCACCTGAAGAAGAACCTGTCAAATCTACAGCCTACCTCCCTTACGTTGAGGACAACGCCGACAGAATCGAAAATCTTCTGCGCAAACACAACATCAAGACTGTTTTCAAGCCTACCCATTGAATCAGCGACTTACTACAATCAATGTAAGATGTGAGAGACCCTTTGTCTGCTGTAGGAGTTTACAAGATCCTCTGTTCCTGCGGCGCGGATTATATTGGAACATCAAAAAGAAGCATAAATACAAGAATAAAAGAACACCAAAGAAATTGCCGTCTGGGTCTCACTGAGAAATTAGCAGTCGCGGAACACACTTTTAGTGATGGGACCCATAACATTAAATTCAAAGAAACCAAAATACTTTCAAGGACTTCCCACTATTATGCCAGATTAAACAGAGAAATAATCAATATTTTCAAACTTATCAACAATTTCAACAAAAAGCAAGAAGGAATTCAGATCAACAAACTCTGGTATGCTGCTCTTCGCCGGATTATCCCGAGAGATACTTTTAGCCTACCAGAAACAGCAATGGACGTCAAGAAGCCAATCCCCAACCAGAATGAAGAGAGCTCAAGGGAAAAAGGAAAAGGAAAGAAGTTCTGAAAGTAAAAAGGTTCGAAAGGAATATATTGTGCTGCACTCTGAGAGGAAGGAAATGGGAGATTGAATGAGTTGAAAATTTGAGGATGAATGTAATTAAAAAAAAAAAGATGCAATTTTATCACAAGTGCATCAATACAATGTTCCGAACTGTTCACGGTTCAAAAGAATGGTCATTCATTTTTTTTATGTGAAAGAACGGACCCGTTCATTTTAAGGATTCTTTCTTTTTGGCCCATTCGTTCATGAGCAACACATTCCTATACTGCACTAAATTTAGTGTCTGCTGGTTACTGACTACTAACTCAAAACTTACATGTTTTGGAGTGCCTCTTATGCATATGTGTGTTTTTAAATTTATGTGTGTTAGTTGCAATGATAAAATACTATCTCTTAAAATATCAATATACTATTCATAGTTTTTTAAAGAAATTTCTAGTGTATTACTCTGTATAACTGCGTAACAACCCACTTTTTACAGGTCCTTAAAATAGATTTTTAAGTGGACAAAATAATTGAATTAAAAAACAATTTCTTTTCCTTGTTTTAGTTTGATGTGAAAGTGAAATATCCAAGGATATGGAACGATCATCAAGTTTGGACTAGTAATTTAACTGGATGTAAAACTACAGTGCATCTTATTTATGCCCACAAATATTTTTTCCATGGTGAGTGCTAAGAATTCATTGCCTAATTGATTTGAAAATATTTGTACAAAATCATTTTGTTTTTGGAATTAAATGAATATCACACACATCCAAAACTGATGCTTAGCAAAACACTGTTTCTAGGTTTTTTTTGTTTTTGTTTATTTTTTTTTTTATTTTCATAACTGGGAGTTAAATATAAATAAAGTTAATGCTGTTATAAAAGAGATAACAGCTATGCTATTGCAATTTCTTTTCAAAAGTGATCAACTTCATATAGAATGCTTAAATTAGGATTTTTTAAAAAATGATTTTATCGTACCGTACAATTTGTTAGTGCATGCTAGTTAATTATGTTTCAGATTTTAAAGTTAGTATTCTTTTAAAATGTGGATTTAAAAAGAAAGAAAAATGTTTCCCTAGTTCCAATAAAAAATATAATTGAAATACGAAAAATTTGTTGTAAAAAATAAGATACCTAACCTGTTCTACTTGGAACAAGTTGTTTTAGGCTGCGCAAAATGTGTCTAATTTTAAATCTCAAATTCAAAGTTATGAGGTAGCAAAGTAATGAGTTAAGATGTTCATTGACAAAATGAATCGTTTGCTGACATGCATGCATTTTTTATGACTTTTAAAATTAATAAGTACAAGATATTTACGCAATATATACTTATGGGGCCATTTGGTAAAATAGTTTATAGTCTGAATAATTAAAAAATGTTTATTTGATTGCAACTGCTTAGAAAAAAATCTAAAAATTGTGTTTTTCAAATCCATTTTAGCATTGATGGAAGACTGGGCTTCCAAATCTCGCCCTGACATACTTCATTTTGTGCCTTACACGTGGAACATTAACTTGATTTTAAAAGAGTTTGAATTAGTAACTGTAGCGAATGAATATAACTGGATTGACTGTTCTTCACAACATCAGGAAAATAGTAAGTTTTATGTTATTATTATGTTCACAAACACACATGCATGTTTGAAAACTAAAATTTTTGAAGTTTTCCATGCAAAGTTCGCACATTTTAAGACATTTATTTTTGCTCTATATACTGGAATGTATTTATAATTTAATAGTTTTTTAAAGGACTAAAATAACCTTTAAATTTCAACTAAGGCAGCTAAAAATTCATGGAATATGAAGTTTGTTTTACAATGTATTTAGCTTTCTACTTTTAAACAAGTTCCACAATTATATTTGTTTCTAGATAGAATTTGAAATGTATAATATTTCCTAGATTAAAGCATGAAACCATGATATTTTTATATTTTTTCTTCAAATGCTTTGATAAAGTAAAACTAATGAACAATAGGTTGCAATATTAAAATGCAAAACAAAAATGAGCTAAGCAATATGAGACTAAGCACAGCTAGTAAATGATTCATATTCAAGTACCTTTGAATAAATTATGTTGTTGGACACCTAAAATTGAACCCACACAATATTGAAAAAATGATTTTCTGCTGTGGATACCAAAATGTAGTTAAATAAGTAACTATTTTTTTTAAATTTATGCTTCTGAGTTTTTTTTTTCTTTTATTAACTTTTTTTTTTTTTTTTTGTAAAATTTGCCTGTGTTATTCGAAATTTCAATAATATTAGAGGATGAATCGGATGCCAAAGCTGTCAACTCTCCTGATTCGTTTAGGAGACTCAAATTTTTATTAAAACAAAGAAATTCCCTAAGAAGGGGGATTCTTCAGTGGTTAGAATTTGGAAAACTCCAAGTAAAACAATCACAGTCACAGAATGAAATCTTTTCATATACATGTACAAAAAGATTTTCAATTTTCATACACAAATATAAAAATTGTACAGGGTGACAAGAAATAACTTGAACACACATAATATGCCATAAATTTAATGCTAATGAAAATATTACAGCCAAACTTCAAAATAAATATGAATACATTCTTTCATCTAATATATTTACAAATTTTCATAGGGGCTACTTTTAGGATTAATACAGAACTTTAAACGTGTCACAAAATATTCGTCTCTGGGCCGCAACTCACTTACTGATATTTTATCCTGTGCCTTGCATAAGGATTTCTTTTGGGATGGCAAGGTTTTATGAGAGTTCGCACACACTCTTGTCTCCACGATGGATCAAACAGAATAATCCATTGGGTTCAAATCTGCGGAATACAGTGGCCATTCATGAGCTCCGATGAATTCCGAAAAATGTGTCTTGCACCAATCTTGAGTGCCTTTAGCTATGTGTACAGGTGTGGAATCCTGTTGGAAGGTTGATCTTTTGTTTCCAAAGAACTTTTGTGACCATGGTAAGACAACATCTTCCAAGGTTCTGGAGACAAAGAAGGTTCTGGAGACAAAGACGGACTTCCATTAAATTCTTATCATGGGCATCAACATGCAGGCACTGCTAGTATTTATATATATATACACACACATCTCAATTTATGCATGTTTGTTTTATGCCGTTAAGATTTGACACCATTATTTTTTGTTTTACACGGTTGAGTTTTTCAGTGTTCGAACGAAATATTTTCATTAAAAGTCATGGAAATTTCTTTATAGTCATGGAAAAATGTCTTGGGTAATAAGAAAATAACAATAGCTAAAAGAGCGCTAGAAATATTGAGTGATTTAGTAATATTGCATGTAAATTGAATGATCTCAAAAACAAATCCGAGTTTTGGAATCCAATTTCATCCGCTTCTGTAACAGCCGCTCGCCATTTTTTGTAATGTGATTTTACTCCTTTGGAATCACTAATTTTGAATTCATCGTTGCTTTCGGCACTTCTTATTTTTATATTCTGTAGTAGTGGACATGCACGTTCTTGATTTTGCCACGCCCCCTCAAAAAAGCAAGTTCGTAAAAGCATCTGAGTTCGTTTCAACTACTTGTAATTATTAAATTCATTAGAGTTTATCTCAATATGTTGAAGGCTTTAGAAATTGAAGACTTTATTCAGGCAATAGAACATAGAAATAGGGGAATTCTAATAATAAAACAGTGTCCCCAACATAGAGCTTACAAAACTGATCCTTGTGGCCAGCTGGAATATCTGATTTAGAAAAATGGAAGTTACTGAAAAATGTGGCTTTACTTTGATGAACGCATATATAGTCAAGTTACATAGGTGATTAGATGCACTATTGACACCAAAGGGCAGTGTTTTTATGAAGTGAATTTATTATTGGAAACTTAGTAATGACGCTTTCAATTTTTCTCCCATTCATTACTATTCTGCCCTGTTTATTAAATATTATTAGACATTTAAACATCAGTGTATTGCATTCACTATAGTTTTACTTTACGTGAATTTATATGATAAAAACAAATAAGAATGATTTATTAGTTTCTGCAGTGTGCACTGATTTTTTTTCAGTCACAAGTAGGTGCTCCAAAGGCGTACTGCCACTCATGTAAAAGTTTTTCTAATGCCCATTTCCTAAAATTGGTAACTTTGACATTAAATAGTACTCTTCTCTTCGTGTAACAAGGTCATGAAAATTTTTATGAAGTCATGAAAAAGCCTTGGAGAAGTCATGGAAATTTTTTATCCAAATTGAACCCTGGTTTAAATTTTACGCAGATGCAGCTTTTCAAACAGATATAATTTTCTCCTCTTTCAAGATCCAAACTCCTGAGATTGTTGATAACATGCATTAATCTGTTTTGGTGTGCTATTAAGTGAGCTTGAGCTACTGGATTCATTTTTTGCAATTGGTTCCAGAGCTCTTTCCAGAAGTTAACTCACACAATTCAGAGCTCAGTGGAAGAAGAGCTTTTAGCATTAACAAAGGAGAACTAAACTAACGAGGATATTGACATTGATGACACACAGACAAAAGTTTTCACACTGAAAATTCATGAAAATTGATTTTTTGAGCCATTCTTTAGCAATGACAAGTGATCTGTCTGATTTGTTAGTGAAAGTAGATCCGGTCAAAGAAGTGATGCAAAGGATCATGGATGTGTTTTGCCCCACAAAGAAGTACAAATAATAATAACTCATGACTGCCAAAACCCAATCATAACCTTTTTTTTACATAAACAATAAGTTAATTCATGTGTTCTTTATGCTCATTGTGCATTTGTATCGAAATGTGTGCACCTTAACTTATTATACATTTGTCTATCGCTAGAATGGCCTTGGGCAAAAAAAAAAAAAAAATCAATTTGAAATAGTTTTTTTTTTTTTTCAAATTTTTACGAAGTAATGTAATATTTTCATCTTTACACATAGTCAATGTAAAAATAATTTAAGTTTGTTTTAACTTAACAAAAATTTTAACAACAGTTTTTGTTGTTTGGTATGCATTTCTAGGTTAATAAAATTGAACTATAGTCAATTAAGAAAGGATAAGTTGATATCCACTAACCTGGAATATTTCCTTTAAATAAATTTAAAAAGCTTGAAAAGTGAGGAAATTTCATTCATTAACTTTAGTGGCAAACCTGAGTGTTCTGCTTTATCTCTTACTTTAATGGTTCAAAACTAATACATAAAAGTTAGGCATATACTCCTAGCTTTTTAGGTTCAGTTGTTAAAATGATCTTCTTTGTTGAAAAGTTTAAATGAAACACATAGCTTAAAGACAACTCATTTATTATTTTCATTTTACTTGTGTATTTATTTTTGGGAGATTATATATATATATATATATATATATATAGAAATTTCAATTTGGCTTTATTTCTTAGCATATGTTGCTGTATCTGGAGATCAATTTGAGCTTTCTTTTGATTTACCTTTTAATGAATTCCTTCCTACAACAGTGGCTATAAAGTTTTGGATTCAGGTACATTTTTAGAATTTCTTGTTTTATGCATCCAAAATACCGGCAGCCTGGTTATGACATCCAGATTGCAGTTTTGTCCTTGTTCCGGAACAGTTGATGACAAAATTGGAGGCAGGATGGATGGTCTCATTGAAGCTGAGATGACCAACAAACTGGTAGATAAAATTAATTTAGCACAAGAATAAAACTGCAGTTCCTTTATGTCATAACCAAGCTGTCAGTACTTTGTGGGTAGTTCTGTCACAACCCTGACCTAAGGGTTGTAATTTGCTGCTTACCTATTGTATCGTAGAAGCTATGTCAATTAGACCAAGGCATTACCTTTATAGTCTTGGTATTTTTTTGAATGTAACGTATGTTAAAACTGATAAAGTAAGATCAGGGTATACAGTCCACTCTCAATAACCCGAAATCCCAAGGGACTGGTCAAAACCTTCAAGTAATCGGTAGTTTGAGTTATCAGAAGTTCCTATTCCACAATTCTCAAGAGTATATTTTTTTCCCCAGAAATAGTGCATAATAGATAGACTATAATGCTTATAGTCTGGATAAAATCAGTTTTTAGTACTGTATGAAAGTATATTTGCAGAGAATAAATTTCTTAAAATGCTTCAAAAAAGGAAGTTATTTTTGACTGTTTTTTTTAAAATTATTATTATTATTATTATTATTATTATTATTATTTTTGTCACATCTTAAAATGTCATTAAGTTTGTAAACATAATTCGACTTATCCACATTTCAGGATTTTCAGGTACTGCAGTATATTATTTGCAAATCTGATAGTATTTGCTGCTGGAGGTGGTAAAGTAGGCAAAAGTAGCCCAATTGGATACTTTTTATGCACTCTTGCAACACTGTGCACATTACAGAACTTTGTAGCATATAAATTATCTTTTTCTATACAAGCTGATGAATACTAAATCTTTATTTTTGTAAATAAATTGAAAACAAAACGTTTGTAAAAACTTCGACTTAAAAGGAGTTCATTCGGGATATAGAGACAACTTTGTATCGAAAGTACTAAATTATTTTGGGACCAAATGAAAACTTCAAGATAAAGGAATATTGAAGTTATAAGACTTGGAGTTATCAAGAGTTGACTATATTTTGGTTTTGCCCACGAAAAAATAAATAAATAAATAAATGTATAAAATAAAATAAAAAATCCTGGGCTGAGATACAGGCTGCCAAAGCGGGCGCCCCAGGCATCATTTCTCGCTTGCGATTTTCGACAAAATCTGTAAATTTCATAATCTCGGGAATGGCACAATCTACTTTGTTGTGGTTTTATTTTTTTTAAAAGGTTTTTTTATGTTTCAACAGATATGCAACATTTTGAAATATTTGTTTTCAGTTTTCTTTCTTCAATCTTAAAAAAAGAAAAAAAAAACTGAATAAGTAAATAAATAAACAAATCTTTTTTTTTTCTCAAAAATGCCAATTTTAAAAATTTTCATTTTTTTTTTTTTACTGTTCATTAGTACCACTGAGAACTATATTCCCTGAAAAGGAGAGCTTCCACTTGTTCGTTTTACAGGTTTTAGAGGCATTTCAAAAATAGAGTTTTTCAGGAGCTTTATAGTGAAGGTAGACTTGAAAATTCAAAATTTTATTTAGCAGCAAGTGAACAGAAAACACTTCTAACTTATTTATATAACTCTATTTTCATTTTTAGTTGTGGCTTCATCCAGGAATTTTATTTTAATGAAAATAAGAACACAATCCCCAGCCGATTTGCTGAGCGGTTATCTTTTTCTGCATGCAACCTTTTAGTATAATGTCAAAAGATTCGTTTAGAACAGTGTGTGCCATCTTGTTTTCACTAAAATCAATATCTTGAATTAAGTAGCAACTCAAAATAAAAATTTTGCTTTATGTGTGTTTACTGAGGTATATTTAATGTAAAAGCTGTTTATTTATATCATCTAAGAAATTTTAAATCATTATCACTTCTAATTAAGATTAGAAAATGTGTATGCTTTGAGAGTTTATTTAAGATTCTTCACAGTGCATAACATTCATAAAGGATAAATGTAAAAGTAATATCAACAATGTAAAAAAAAAAAAAAACACACACAATTTTGCAAAAAGTTGTCGATGCATGTTTTGGAGTGTTAGGAACCCCCTTTTCAGTGCAAAAAGGTCTGAACTTATGGTTGTCAAGAGACCCCACTGATACTTATAGCTTTTCAATACCTTTTGTTGGATGCTTTTATATCAATAAAATCACATCTTTTTGCATTAAGAAAAAGATTCCTTGTAAACCTGTCAACTATCTTTTTTTTCTTTAATCGGCTTTTTTTATGTTGATTTTCCTTTTACTTTTTAGCACAATGGTATTTACTTTTTTTTTGGGATCCATGTATTTTAAAATACCTGCTGTGAAAAATACAATTTGAAATACTTTTATGCAAACAAATTATTCATTGTTTTATCAAGTGTGAATTTTTGCTGTGCAATTAAATGTTTGATTGAATTTTTATGGATCTGTTCAATTTTCCCTTGAGAGTTTTTGAAAACTTTTTTCTCAGTGAATCCTGAGGTATTGATATCTGTACCTTAAAGTTTTTAGACCCCTAAATGTTTTAGGACTGTTTTAATTTTTTTTTATTATATATCTAGAACCATAAAATAAATGTATGAGATAGTTAAATATTTAAAAAGATATACAGTGGCTCCCAAAAGTGTCCGTACACTTTGAAATTGTTTAGTAAAACCAAACTAACGCCAAACTGAATTCGAATATGAAGTCCAATTTTTTTTTTCACATCCTTCCTATGTCATTGTCAAAATACTGACCGATCTTCTTTTTGAAATGGGTCAAAAAAAGAAGAGACAGAAATAATACGTCACAAAAGTCATCGTACGCTCAAATATTTTCGAATAAATTCATGATTAAAAATATCATATGTCATTTTTTTTTATTGTTTTTGCATTGTGTTGACCCTTAAAGGTCATTTGGCTTTAATTTTTTGTTTATTTATTTTTTAATATTGTGCTTATTACTTTAAAATGGCTGGTATTCAAAAAACCACAAACACCATTCAAAAGTTGAATTTTTTCCCCACAGTAGCGGTAAATTGGTTTAAAATATCTCTAAACTAGTTAATTTATTCCATTATGTAGTAAAGTGCTTGATAAAATGCTTAAAAGAAAATAATCAGACCGAAAACAAGGTTAGAAAAGGTCAACCGGCAAAGTTGACAAAGTGTGATCGGAGATTTACAGTTAAAAAAATTATGAAAAATATACATTTGAGTGCTGTAAAAGTTTCCGCAGAGTTAAATGAAAATTTTTACATTTAATTTTCACCTAAAATTGTTCGCCAAGTTCTCTGATTAGCTAGATTACATGGGACCTCTTCCCGCAGAAATTTTCTTGGCCGTGCGAAAAGCAGAAAGCTTAATGCTTTTCGTTGCAAAACCAATGATAAATAAGCTCAAAAGGTTTTGGAATAACGTCTTACTTACACACGAAAATAAATTCATCCTTTTTGGTTAAATTGTTGTATAATTGTAAAAAGAAGGAAAAATTAGGAACTTAATCGCAAGAACTTACTAGGACCAGTTTGATGAAATAATGAATCATGTTGTTCATTTAAATATTTTAAAAAGCAATTTTAAACTCTTAGCCAAAAATTTGGTTGTCAGAAACAACTTTGTTTTTTATCAAGATAACGATAAGAAGCACTACGGTTTTCAGCGTTTGTTGTCCCAAAAAATTGTCCTAACATTTAGAAAATACCCCTTCAATCTCCAGATTTGAACTTAATGTAATATATTTAGTGATAGCTGGAGGCTAGATTACGAAAATAGGGCTTTGGAACGAAAATAGAGCTAGAAACGATAAGACTCAAAGTGTGGTTTTGAACACTTGCTCAGAAATTACGCAAAAAAAAGAAAGAAAAAAGAATGAAATCTATTCCCAGACGTTTGAAAGGTGTTGTTGATACTGTGATACTGCATGATATTCTACTAAATAATAACTTAATAAGTTAGATTATTCAATAGTATATAGACATTTTTTAAAGTGTACAAAAACTTTTGTGAGATAAAATTTCTTGCACTTTTTGGTTTTTGATTTTTTAAAAATTAAGTTTTTGTATTTTTTAAAAAAATGTCATGTAGTTTTGTTGAAAATTGATCATAGATCTAATAATTAAATACCTGTGCTGAAATATTAGTTCTAACCAATGGATAAGGTCCTATTTCATTGAAAGTCGTATGTGTATGAACACTTTTGGGAGCCACTGTATTTGCATTTGTGTGATGAGATTATGTCCCTGGTATATTTAAAAATCTTATGTCAGGCACAAATGTTCATCTTTCTGTTCATAGTGTTATCATAAAACAAGTTAAAAATAATAGCTAAGAAATTTGCTTTGATGAATTTTATATCATTCAAAACACTACAGCACTAGAAAACCTGAAAAGTTAAAAGGTTAACTTCTGCAAAAAGGCAAGGAAATTAATAATTACTAAGGCAAGGATAGAGGGGTTTTTTTTTCGGTAAAAGGTTTGAAATCACTATGTCAAGAAAAAGAAATTATAGCTCTGAAGTCTTAGTAAGAAAGAACTGTTCAGTATATTTCACTCCTTCATGCAATCCTTTTTTCCTTTTTAATTCTTTGTGTCCTCTTGACAAGATGAAATTTTTTTTATGTCCTCAAAATCCCCACTGCATAGCCCAGTTCCAAATTCAGTTATTGATTTTCCCACCTGTTCCTTTTGCCGCCTCTAAGTACTAGTACCAACTTGTTAATCCTCCCCTCAATCCATCTGTCCATCAAGTGCTGAAAGCTGTTCAAACCTATCAATGTGACTTTGCGTTCTTTTCCTTTTCTCATCACAATATTTAATCTTTCCTTTGAACCAAATGGATTTGGACAGTTTTCCCTACATCTTTGTTTGTCTCCTGTATTTTTGTTGGATAAGACTGAATTTCTGCTACAGTTATTTAAATTAAAGTAAACCAGATATGAGCTCCATAAGTTAGTTATAATTGCGGAACAAAGGTCTCTGGAACATCAGGGACGTTGAAGGCTGATCTAGAATAGACACCCTAATAGATAGTTTTATGGTGTAGCATAAGCAATTTGGGCATTTAATCTCCAAACCTGTGAATGAATTTTCTTGTTCTGGTAATGTGTTTGGTCTTGATAGTCTGAAAGGTGCAATTTAGATGTATAACATGAAAAAAATGAACAGAATTAAGTTTAATTGTATAAGTAGAATAAATAAAAAGAATATTTTAGAACTCTCTTTCACAGATGGACAGAAAAAGGCTTCATTGCCTTCTCTTAATAAAGCACAGTTCGTTAGGACCATCTGTGATAATTATTCTAGATTCACCATTCTATATGTTCAAAAATAGAAATGAAGTTTTAAAAGACTAAGGCTGTATAAAACTGAAAAATGTCAAATGGTGGGCATGTTGATTTAATTAATACATAATGGAATTTAATTTTGTCCAGAAAAAACCTTTATTTGTTGCTTGTACTATGACTTCAAAGTTTGGTTTTTATTGTCAGTTGCCATATGTTGTTTTATCTCATATTCAACATATATTGCATTGTTAAATGATTTGTCTCCTTTTAAAACATCCCCCATCATTTAACAGGGAGAAAGTTGTGATATGTCTCTTTATCTTCCTGAAGTTAATACTAATAGAGACATTTTATTGATGCTTGAGAAATGTTCAAAATTAACATCTAGAGAAGGATCTCCAGCACCTCATGTTGTAAACTGCAAGAAATGGAGAAATATGGCAAAAACAAGGTATAACTTGAATTTTTTTTTCAGTTTCATAATATTCTGATTTCTAATGTCATTTTATGTGTGAATTTTTTATACACAAAACAGCATAATTATACTTTAATAACTAGAAGTTTATTTTAGCAAACATGATTTTCAAAAACACAATTGACATGAAAAATATTTTAAGTACTCTATTTGCAATGGATTTAAATAGTGAAATTCCTAATTCTGTGTTAATAATTACCTTACAAATAGTTACTGTTGTATTATTTGATACCCTGTATGCAAACTCAAAGTATTATCTTGCTCCTTGCATAGCAATATAAAATAGAAATATATTTTATTTATCTCAGTATAATCTCTATCACATGTGAGTTCAAATAATAGTGCTTAGCTAGTTCTAAATATAAAATTTCAGTAAAAGAAATCAATCAAAAATTTAAATGCTGTTTCTTGAAGCTCAAAAAAAGTCTTCTATAAAAAAATATTGATACAAGTTGAGTTGTGTGGGAGAAGAAAAAAGTTACATCTGAGAGGTGGTGCAATCTTCTGACTGCAGAGTTAGAAGAAGTGGGTGGGATGTGAAGTAGGTAATAGCTGCACAGTACTACTCTTTTATCATAAAATAGCGTCATGCCAGGTAGCACCCCTGATTTATAAAACTTTTAAAGTGGTTTTAACATTGTGAAAATCATTTTTAAATGTTTTTGAAATCTTGAAACGTTACTGGTGCTACCTAGGATGCATTTGGAAAAGTTTCCGGATGCTTTATTCAATTAAGATCTGCTATTTATACTTGAGGTTTGAAAAGGCAAAAGTGTTTTCAATTTTCTTGCATCTATTTATCGGAATTCCTGAAAAGGGTGAATCTCTGTACCTTGCTGAGATTAAATTTATAAAATAAAATAACCTTGTTTGACTTAGAAGAAATTTACAGGTGATAAGAATGTTAGGTATATTGGAATACAACTTTTGGCTAGTTTAATAGATATGTTTTACCAATGTCAGTATCAGTACTTATTTATTGTTGATCTATTGCTCCTTCAGCTTAACTTCGTTCATACTAATACTCTTGTTCAAATTTTTAATAAAACTAACTAGCTTTCATGGCCTTTTTTTGTGTGTGTGAAAACATGCTGCATATAGATCAAGTGCGCTCGCATAAGCTGACCTTGAACCTTTGTACACATGTGAATTTTTTCATGTCAGTCTATAGGGTCAGTCTCTGGAAAGTAGCATTTGACTGCAATGCACTCATTGTCGTTTTAAATTTCAAAGGAAATGACAAAATGATTGAAGCAGTGTCATGACATCTAATTTTTCCAGTAAATGGGAGACAGCCAACTTTTACAGGATTCAATACTATATCACAAGGGTTCTCAAACAGGGTGCTATGGCAAGAGCTGCCGCAAGGTGTCCATTGTATCCATATGTATAACTGTTTATGCCAAATAAACGTCATGTAGACCAATGAAGTCATCCCCTTATTTTTTAATGTAGCATAATAAAAATTGGCTATATCGTGTCTTTATCGTCATCATAAAGCCTGACTTATGATTAAGAATTTTCAGCAAGCAGTTATTGACTCCCAGGCAACAATGTAGCAAAAGCTACGAGGTCATTCCATAGTGATGAACGTAACATTCAGAGACTCGGTTTCGTTGCATAGCATGAGTTTAAAATGTCTAATAATCATTTACTTGCGGTTTTGTGAAATTTTATGAAAGAATAAAATTTCTATGTAATATTGATGCAAGAAAACACAGTATAAATCAGATAAATTGGTTTTTGAAGCTAAATTACTATAGTGTGACGATCTTAACATTTTTGCAATCTTGAATTTGCAACATGAAATTCAGCTCTCAATTTATCTAAAGTTTAGGTACATCTTATTGTAAAAACAATGCAGTGTGTTAGTTTCATTCCTTAACTTTTATTTTTCATGCAGAATAATACTCATTTTTCTCATAATGTGACAGAAATGATTATTTCTTCAAAATATGACGTGTGACGAATGTAACATTGAAGAGCATTACTCTGAAATTACGTTCGTCATGGTGAAGACTCTATTAGTTTTTTAGACTGTTACGTGTCTAAATATTAATTAATAAGTAAGCACTGATACTTTGTCTTAAAAAATAACACTTAAAGCAACAATTTTTCAACTTGATTAAGTAAATGTTTTTTTATTGGCTTTGTGCAAAATTTATTTTTTTCTCCTCTGTTTTGAAGTGAAACTTTAATGCAAGAGCTTTGATTTTCTGATCCCCAACCTTTTTGTGTGACGGAAATGATGTAGTTGTTTTTAATTGTTACCAGAAAAATTAAAAAATGTTAGCGTTTGAATTTAATTTTGTTAATAAAATTTACAATATAATTTCAAGGCTTGTAAGCATATATTTATGGATTTTGGTCACTTTAAACGTTTCTAATAATGGAGGTTTTCAGGGATTTCTTTGATTTAAGTTTAAGAGCGTAATCCACATTGCTAAGGTTTAGCCTTGAATTTAGTTATTAACTTTTATTATAAAAATTAACTTTATTATTACTATGATTTTTTATTGTTTTTGGCAACAGCTAAAAGGCAGATTTCAAGCAATTTTTAGTTTTCCCACTGTTTATAATGTATTTTCTTCATTAAAATGTACACTCATTTCGTGAATATATCAAAGTCAGATGCAGAAAGAACAAGAGCTTGGCATGAGAGAAAACTTATGAGTGAAATGGCAGTTTAGAATGTAATAAATAAGAAAAGATAGAAGTTTTTCTTCTGTCTTTGGTCTTTACAACTCACTTTTTTTTTACATCACACATAAGCGGAACTTTTTATTTCCAGAAAGCTATCAAGAAATGTAATCTTCTTTGCGAAAACAATATCCATGTAAGGATTGTTTTTTCAAGAAGTCTTCCAAGAACTTTTTGACTTTCCTTTTTGCCACAGATTCATTGACATTCCAATATTATTATTACTATGTAGCAAGGTAACATATAAAAGCCTTTGTTCCTGGGACTACATGGAAGAGCATGCTTTTTGAATTTTACCGTAAACTTAGTTGTTGAGAAAGGCAAAGTTGCATTGGTTTACAACTCTATATAAAGCGAGCTTACTAGCTTCTCTAAAATTGATTTTCATCTCCTGACTTCTCATTTTCAATTCCTCAGTCTTCTTGATTTTTGTTTTTTTTTACTTCCTTTTACAAAAAAGGAAGTATTGTATTCGCGAAAAAATGTTCACTCAAAAATCGGCCTTAATTTCCATTTTGCTCACCCCCGAATTTGATTTTTTTTCCCGACCCGACCGCATGTGGATATATGCCTAGGAACGTACAGACACCCGAAATATCCATATTGACGATCCCGGAGTTAATTACAATGAGTTTTCTCGTGACGTCCGTATGTACGTATGTGTGTGCATATGTATCTCGCATAACTCAAAAATGGTATGTCCTAAAAAGTTGAAATTTGGTACATAGACTCCTAGTGGGGTCTAGTTGTGCACCTTCCCTTTTGGTTGCATTCGGATGATCCTAAGGGGGTCTTTTACTTTTTTTGGGGGAAATCATTGTTGATTTCAATGCTAACTCAAGTGGTGTTGTAATTTGTCAAACACTTGGCGATATATCGCCAAGCTTTCGGCTGCCAAGTTTTGTCGCCAACTTGGAGATAACTTTGAAGATTTTTTTTTTAAATCTGGTTTTAATTCGGCCAATGTTGGTGATATTTAAAGAGTTAACCACTGAATCACATTAAAATTGCCAATAATGGGGAAATAAATCTGTGTAAAACTTTTTTTGCTTCTGTTTGCAAGAAACTAAGGGTGAAAATAGTTAGTGTTTCCCTGCTTACTCCAAGGAGCTATTATCATTAAATTGGCATAAAAGGAAGTCATGTGATGCACATGTCAGTTTGTTTTTAAAAATCGTTGTGTGTGTGTTTGTGTTTTTTTTTTTTTTTTTTTGCCGTAATATTGGCATATGCTCTGCTGCTTTTTTTCCTGTCGTTTTCTTTTTGTTTATCTGCCATTCTTACTCTGCTTTAACTCTCTCTCTTTTTTTTTTGAGCTGCCGATTTTTCCATAAAATTCAACCCAAGAAAATTCCACAAATATGTGTTGAAAATTGAGTTAATTGTTGCAAAAATTACAAAATATTATACATTAACATTAAAAAAACAACTATTTCAAAATTTACATTTTATTTGTTATTGAACTAAACGTTTGAAAGATGCAGTGTTTGTTTCAAGTGATTACGTTCGTCACAATATGTTACGTTCGTCACACTGATAGCTAATTGTGTAAATAATTTAATTAAAATTCACCATTTTAAATGCATTCTGAGAAGTTCTTGGGAAGAGAATAAAGCAAAATTTTTTTTATAGTCCTATAAAAAGTGTGGAAGGGAAAATACATCATTTTGTGATGAACGTTACAGGCTGTTCAACACAGAATTCAAATTAGGCTCAACGAGAAAAAAATTAAAATTCAATGAAAGATTGAAGAAACTGAAATCTCAAAATATAAGCAATAACTGAAAAAAAAATATTTGCATGGAATGTATGCTTAAAAAATTACAGGTCGCGTTTCTTGAATGCTTCATAGTTAAAATTTACATGTTGTTGAAGATCTTTAAGCAGTAATTATTCTACGCACGGCATTCATTTTGAAAAACCTTTTACGAGATTCGAAAATTAAGAATGTTATCTCTAAAATTATGTATAACATATTACTATTTAATGAGTTTGAAATTTTGGCCTGCAGGTTAACTTTTTCGTCGAATGACCCTATTACAGAAGAGAGATGTCAAAATTAACTTATCTGATTTTACTACATTTTGTTTTCTACGTTGTTCACTGTAGTTTACTAGCATAAAAAAAGTTTACTGTTCTTCAAGCCTAATTTATGTAGTTGACGAATTCAAAGAGAAACCTGTCTTTGTGTCCTGTCATTTTTTTCCTATTACTTGATATCCTAGAAAAGTAGATTGTAGCCCAATAAGCCATCTGATGAATATGAATTCAGTTATAAATGAGCATGATATTTGGTTATAAAAAATTAGGTTAGGCTTATTTAGTGTATTTATCTACATATAATACAGATTGACTGAGGTGCCGCAAGATAAGTATTTCGTCAAAGGGCGCCATGAGCCGAAAAAGTTTGAGAACCCCTGCTATATCACATTCCATCTGATGTCAATCATTACATTAATTATTGCATAATGGTTGTAAAATTAGTTGGCTGTTACTTTTCAAAGATTTTTCTCAACTAGGACTGATGGATAGTGAGTTTCAAACAGCTCAAGTAAGAATAAACGAGATATTGAACTTACTTTTCAAAAAATTTCCCTTATTGTAACCATACCTTTTCTCCTTCAAACTAATCTGCTTAAATCATTCCTTTTATAAAATTCTTAAATTTAGTTTCGATTTTCTTTGCATAAAAAAATTCTTTGTATGATTTCTTTGGACACTTGAAACCTTCTTCTCTGATCCATATTGTATTTACTGATGTATGACTTTCTCATGCTTACAGCTTTGTGATGAGGTGAGTTGAGCAAATTTTGCCTTGTTTTGGCCAGTGTACTTACACACCAGGTAGTAGAGTTTCTTCTGGCAGTCTGTGATGCAAATTGAAAATCCCCTAAATATTCTGCAAGATACACCAACATTACAGTAATTTCAAAATCTAAATGAGCACTGAGAAATGTTATGTTTAAAAATACAATACTAAGCTTAAAGAAACAGAAGTACATCTATCTGTGTATTATATCCCAGAAAATACTGTGCAAATCTTTACTGGCTGAGATTTAAGATTATTATTTCCTTAACACAATTAAGATTTTTTTTTCTGCCCCAACTAAGAAATTGTCTGCAGATTGTCTCTAAAAGGTGATTTTTAAGAAGCCTGAATTAAGCCACTTTTTTCCCTTGAAAGTTTTCTTTCTTTATTTTTTAGCTCATCTTGAATTGTTTGAGACAATGAGTTTCAGTATTACAACTTTCCTCTTCCTACATTCCTTCATCTGGAGGCAATGTTTCTGTCTATTGTACTTCCCTTCTTGCTTCAATTTTTCTCAGCACCCTTTTTGCCATTCTGCTGTTACTGGCGTAAGAGTTTAAAAACTTCTCTTTTATCGGAAGAAAAAACCTTTTAGTACTACAGAAGGTAAAAATGTTCACGTGGAACACATAATAGAAACATATTAGAAATCTGAGAGCCAAATGTTGATCCTTAAAATAACTAAAACATTACAAAACTAATTAAAATTATCCTATTAAATTAATGTCAGTAGTATTATGAAGTATATATAGGTGTGTGTATAAATGCTAACTTCCTATTAGCCCCTAAAGTAGCAGTATTATGCAATAAATACCATTAAGAAGTTAGTGTTATCTTGTATTGGCCCTAACATACATTATGTGTGACTCACATTACAAAATAAAGATGTTTATTTTCAATGTAGAATAATAAAAAAATAATCAAATCGGCCTAAAATTTCTTTTTTGGCAATATAAATGTGTAGGAGAAAGTTTTAATGTTTTTATTTACATGCTGTAAATTTTACAATGGTTGAAATAAATAAATGACTAAATTTTGGGACTCACATTAGAAAGAAGGAAAGAAATAATAATAAAAAAAATAAATAAAAGGAATGATTTAACAATCAATTCCTTTCATTTATTTTAAGGAGAAATTCTATAACATGCTATAATAATTGTCTTCTTATTGAATAAATTTGTCGGAAAAAATGCAATTATATAATTGCAAAAACAGGCTAAAATAATAAAATATGCACATTTGAATTGCTTCAGACAGAGAGAGAATTTCACCAGAATTTGCTTCCAGAACAAGTTTTCTTTCAAAAAGAAACAGGCTCACCTGGGGTTACAGCGTTCTAACTTGTAAATTTCAATTAATACAGAGAACACACACACATAAAAGAAAAAAAAAAGTTTGAGACATTTTTTTTCTTTTTCTTTTCTTCTTCTTCTTTTTTTTTTTTTTTTTAACACCAAGTTCTATGTTATGTGAAATCCCCCTATAGCTCACTTAAACATTTTTTAAAACAATGTAGAAAGAATAAAAATATTGAAAAGTGTGAAAGTAAAATAGGAGAGTAGATCAAATATAAACCAGAATTTCATTAAAAAAGTTGTTTGTATCAACCAAAAAAAAAAAATTCATAAGCCATCCTCTTTCTCATATTGCCCTTACTCTAATTACAAATAAGATTCTTACAAAGAAAAGAGAGACATGTGCAGAGCTAACTGCACACAAACTTCTCTATACACTTAAATCATCATCAAATTGCTGTCCTCCTAAGTCTTTTTTGAGTGTTCCAAACAAATGGCAGTCATAGGGCGATAAATCTGGACTGTACTAAGGGATTTCAGAAGCGCTTAATGAAATTTCTTAAATTTTTCCCAATTTAAAGCAGAAGTATGTGGCCTTGCAGACTACTATCTAAATGTCTTATGTTTCAATTGGTGTCCTCGTGTGCTGCGATATGCAGCTAGTGCTTCATCCAAAAGATGACAGTAATAGCCTGCATTAGTTGTCCTTCTTCAATAATGTCAGGAATGGCAGCAATGTTTTCCACAATGATTTTTGTCCGTGTCTCCTTTCATCAGGTTTGTTTTCAACATCTGTTTCTTTTCCATGCCTTTTTTATCCTACGCTTACACTTGAGTGTGCAAAGGGTTTCTTCCATAAACTGTGCATGAAGCTGTCTCAGAATTTCAGAGGGTTTAGTGCTCTCTTTTGTGAGAAATTTAATAATTCTGTGTTGAGCAACAGACGTGTGGTCTTCTACCTCATTCATGGCATACTGAAGCAGCCCAGTTCTCCAAAGTGTAATCGAACACAAAAACCCTTCTTCAGGCATCCCCAACAACGTATTGGCAAGGCGCCACCTCAGATTTATTACTAGCAGCAGCGTTAGAGTCAATTTTTTGTTTATATTTTATCTGCCATGATATACGAGAGAAAAATATTCCTTTACATTTCCTAAGAGTATAGCAAACAATGATGAAATGGTTGTAGAAAACATTATCAGAAAAATTTCTCAACTTAAAAGATCAAAACGCATGACTTTTTGAGCACTGAAATAAATGCTGAATAAATTACACAATGTGTACCACCAAGAAAATTTCATAAAAACATCCCATTCTTAAAGAATTATCAGACTTGCATATTGTTACCATGTGATGTGAAAAGCCAGTTCCTCTACATTATAGCAGCTGCAGCCAAGATTCCAATTGAATTAGTAGACAAATAGCTAAGAAGAGAAGCAAGTTCATAATACCTAAAAATGCAGGCTTCTTATCAATATATGATGTTTCATTTTCTGTTTCTACCATTGAAATTGAGCATGGGTTGAACTTTTTTTCCCTACATTATATCAGGAACCATTATAACTCAAGACATTCAAAAATATAACATAATAGCTTCAAATCTTTCAAAGAAAAGTGAATCTCCTGAAAATCAAAACTGAATTTTTTACTTTTTGGAACAAACCTTTCAATAATGGTGTAACTTTTAAAAGCTACACTGTTTGACTTGGTGAGGGCACATAAGTACTTTCAAATGGATTTGTGATGGTTGCAGCATTTTTTTAAAATGACGAATTGAAAATCAGTCTCAAGGAAGGCCCAACTTTTTACACTCTAGTAACAGCGGAATATTTTAGAATAAATTTTTGAGCAAGAAATTCCAGCTGTATATTGAAAATAGCATCCACAAATTCGAGCTTTGTATGGAAAAAGCCTTTAATCTCACATGTCCACAGCTACTTATTTACAACATAAAGTATCAGAAATAGGAAAGAAAGTGTCCCTATTTAGTGAAACATCTGTAAAACTACATGACACATCTCCAATGAACTTTGATGCTTTTGGTTTATTTCAACAAATTTTATAAAAATAGCATCCAAGAACATTGAATTGACTTTGGAAAGGGACTCAAGGAGTGAATTAAACATGACATGAAGGTACTGATACGAAAATTATTTGCATGGAAAATTCAAATTAGAACTATTGTCAAAAACCATGTGGTAGAATCCATGTCAATTCAACAAGGGGTGTAACATGATGGTCTCGAATTTTTTTGAATTTAACAAATGTTGAAATTAATAAAAAATTAAGAACATATGTTTTTTTTTATTCCTGGGCCAAGATACAGGTCGCCAAAGATGGCGGTCTTCTCACTTGGGATTTTCGTCAAATTTTTAAAGTCTATTATTTCAGGAATGGTAAAACATATTTTGTTGCGGTTTGTTTTATTTAAAAGGATATTTTTTCTTGTTTAAAAACATATGCAGCATTTTAAAATATGTGCTTTAGTTTTTTTTCCACAGTCTTTTGAAAAAAAAAAAGTTTAAAATAATTTTTTTGATTTTTCTCAAATACGTCAATTTCAAAGCTTTTCATATTTTTACAGTTTATTAGTATCACTGAACACTACGTTCCTTGAAAAGGAGAGATTCTACTTTTTCATTTAACAGATTTTAGAGGCATTTGAAAAAATGAGCGTTTTTAAGGAACTCTTCACGTAATGGCGGACCTGAAAATTCAAAAAAAAAAAAAAAAATTTGCAACAAGTGACCAGAGAACACTTTTAATTAAGTTATATAGCGATATTTTCATTTTTAGTCTCTACTTTATCCAGAAATTTTATTTTTTATGAAAACAAGAACGCGACCTCCAGTCGATTCGCTGCTTTTCCCCTTCAGCGTATCGCCGAAAGAATAGTTCAGCACAATGCTATTTCGTTCTCACTAAATTCAATATCATGATAAAATGGCGAATCAAAATGAAAATTTTGCTATATAACTGAATTAAAAGTGTTCTCTGGTCACTTCTTGCAAAAATTTTTTTTGAATTTTCAGGTCTGCCATTACGTGAAGAGTTCCTTAAAAACCCTCATTTTTTCAAATACCTCTAAAATCTGTTAAACGAAAAAGTGGAAGCTCTCCTTTTCAGGGAACATAGTGCTCAGTGGTACTAATAAACTGTAAAAAAATGAAAATTTTTGAAATTTACGTATTTGAGAAAAATTAAAAAATTATTTTAAACTTTTTTTTCAAAAGACTGTGGAAAAAAACTAAAGCATACATTTCGAAATGCTGCATATGTTTTTAAACAAGAAAAAATATCCTTTTAAATAAAACAAATGGCAACAAAATATGTTCTACCGTCCCTGAGATAATGGTCTTTAAAAATTTTGACGGAAATTCCAAGTGAGAAGACCGATATCTTTGGCGACATGTATCTCAGCCCAGGAATTTTTTGGCTAAAACAAAAAAAAAAAAAAAATGAATAAAGAAATAAAAAGTATATCCTTATTTTTTATGAATTTTAACATATATTAAATTCAAAAAAATCCGAGACCATCATGTTACACCCCTTGTTGAATTGACATGGATTCAACTATGTCTATATCAGATTGTCTATATCCCCAAAATTGCTCCATATGTTCATAAAATGAACTTTAAAATCATTTCCATAAAGGTAAACAACCATCTGTAGTCTACATCAGTCTTACCATTCTTTCTCCATTATTTGTACATATTTTTAGCTTTACTGTTGGTTGATTTACTGAATCATGCATAATTATGCTTACAAATTTCCTCAACTTTGTAAAAAAAGAATTCTTGTGTTTCTTTACTGCATTTTCATAAAGTGTATGTTTAAAAGATGCAAAGTTGCATTACAGCATCTGGTCATCTTTAATATTGGTCTGAGTGACATTGACAGCTTCCCACTTAAGGCATGGTTTCCTATGAGCATTGTTTTTGCAAAATAACTCAACTGCACACTGTAGAGGTTTTACAGACATGTATCAAAACCTAATTTCAGCAATATTTGTTTTGCCTTAACCTTTAATTCTGTACCTCAGAGTCTGGGTAATGTAAGGCCAAAAATTTTGATTTCCCCTTCATTAGTGCATTGTATGTAGAATCATATTCTGCATCAAGCCACATAATTGTAATTCTAAAAAAAAAAAAAAAACTTTTTAATAATTTACAAGTGTTAAAAGGGCATGAGTCCAATCCTTTGTATGCACTAAGTGACCGTTTTATCGTTCTACTGTAAAGTAGCCAATGTGTGACTTATGGCAGTCTGTCACTGAGGTGCAGAATTTTTTACCAATAAAAATGTGTTATGCCATCAGCTTCAATAGTCTGTAAACTGGCATAGGCTAGATATTTGGTTTTTCCATTCAAGAGCATATATGCCAATAAAACACCATGTTGAGCCCACTTATGTCTTCTGGTTTTATTGATGTTCCAATCATTACGATGCCTGTTATTGCTTTTTCCAACAAGAAATATTTTTCTTATATTTTGATTATAATGCTTAATATTAACTTATCATGCTTCTTTCCTTTTTAAGCATTTCTTTATGCATCTTTTTGCTTGTCAATATGTTTAACAATAATAATCTCATAAAATATGAGCATAGATAGTACAGTTTTGTGCATGTGTAGTAAATAGGTATGCTCAAGAAATATGTTTTTATAAAAGGAATTGGCAAGATAAATAGTTTTGTGTTCAAGTGTACGCTGTAAAGGCTTTTATGAAAAGCATTTAGCAATCAAATTTGAATTTGCATCTTTGTACAAAAGTTGCACTATGTGCATGTGTACATGTGTATGTAGTGATTGGCTCTGTGTTAGAATGCAAGTAATTATTCTAGTTCTTTAAAACTAATACATGTTGCTTTCCTAATACTTTCAATACAGAGCACATCTTGCTTTATTACTATTTTGCATTGAGTTCACATAGGATGAGTCATGATTTGTTAATTTTTGTCTGTACTGATGATTTTTTCTTTTTAACTTATTTAACTATGGGAAGTTGAAAAATTTTTTTAGTGCCTGGTAAATTTGTTCCTGTGTGATACTAAAAAGTACTTGTTTCTGTGTATTTCAGTGCTGGATGGGTCGATTGCTGGTCCGTGCCAATTGTTGCATTTAGTATTAGTTACATATATCACCCTGCACCTCCATGTGGGCAGTCTGTTTTAGATCTCAACATTACTACACCAGAAAAGGAGGAAATCTTGTTATCACCAATAAGGCCTAATGGATCCCAAAGTTGTAAGAAAAAAGCTTATGGTGCAGCTCCAGATTTTGATCCTATGTCTTTTCCTCCTGATATTGTTCACTTAGAACTAGAAATTGGTCCATCAGTTATAAAGTTTTATGGTTCTTTGCTTCGTGTCCTCATTCATCTTAAGGTAGTATTTTAAATTCATCATTTTATTTTTTTATTCTTTAAATGCATTTACAATAATAGTGATAACTTATTAACAAGCCTGCAAAATTCAGTTTGTGTCGCATTTACTAATTTTTAATGAGGGTTTTTTTCCGCACTGATTCCAAAAGCAGCTATAATTTTTTCCAATAGTAACAGGATCTGTCAAGTAATCTTTACTGCAAAACATTTAAAAAACAAAACAAAATAAAACAACAAAACAGAACAAAAGATATATGTAACTTTTACATAGATTTAAAATATTTTTTCTTATAATGCACTTTCTTTTAAAAGCTTAAACTAAGCATTATAATGCAGTTGAACTCTTTTAATACTACCACATTTAATACAAAATCACAGGTAAAACTAACATTTTGTTTGTTAAGTTTGGTTTGCTATTTAGTTACTATAAAAATTTATTGTGTAATACATGCATTAAAATGAAAGTCTGGTTGACACGAACTAAAATTTCAGATCTTTTCAATGGAACTGTTCATGATTGAATACTGTTTGTTTTGAAACATTTTTTATCATTTTGTGAACAGTGGAAAGCTTATTGCGCATCAGGAAAAAAATTTTAATATTTTACTTATAAAATAAAGCTATAGGGGAAGGTCGGGTAGTATCGGACACCTAAGCCATTTCAATCATAACACTTTTTGTTATTTGTAAAGAATTAGTTTTTACACTAAATTATGCTGTACTAAGTTACCTAACATAAATTGTAAACTTTTGTTACAAAAAAACATGGAGTCGTATTTTTTAAACAAATTTTTGTGAAACTCTATTTTTGGCCAATTTTAAATTTTAGAGGGTTGTATTGGACAAAACATTAAAATGTTGAAATAAAAACAAATAGTTCGGAAAAAAACATTTTAATGTGCAAAAAAATGAAACGAACAAAGTAGTCGGTTACTTAGAATAGTATACAAGTCTAAAAATGAAAATAAGTAATAATTTTTTATGAAAGTTGAAAAATATAGCCTATGGTTGGTTTATCTTTCACTAGCTTCTCTAATTGTCATTTCATTAAGTCCAATTTTTCAATGGCTTCTTTCTCATTTGTTTCTCTCATCCCATTTATGGGGTGATATTTCCATTTCAACCTGTTGGACAAAGAAAAACACCATCAGTATTTTACTTTGGTGCCAGTAACTTTGTCCGATACAACCCGAAATTGGTTTGTCCGATACAACTCGACTGTAAAGCTACAGTTTTTTAACCACCAATATGTTATTACTTAAGCTAGACATTTTTATAGCTCATAATACTTAGATTAATATACTATCAGTCTAAAGGTATAACAATGAAACAATACAACTTACTTTATGTGTAAATATATGCCCCAGAAGTTAAGTTCATGCACTGCAATTCTCTCAACAAACAAACAACTAGCTTTGCACACCAGAACGAACGGTTAATTTGAACCAATATAGCGTCTGTGGCTTTCTTCCACAATACGGCACACTATGTTGACCCAGTACGTGCTGCCCCTGGCGGTGGAATTAAGAAGCAGCCCTTGTCCGTTACTACCCGCTGTCTGATACTAAATGACCTTCCCCTACTCTTGTTTACCTGAGGAGATTTCAATTCGCTTAAAGATAAAACTGTCTATCTTCCATTGTAGATTACATCCTATCCCTATCGCTAATAATCATTTTCCTTTTTTCAATTTTGCCCACAAACATTCAATTTCAGAAATAATAAGAAAAAATTCTGTTTTTTTTTCAATAATAAATAGTAGCAGTTATTTTTTAAAGAGCAATTACTCAAGCGTTTCATTAATTTTCCACAGTATCTCTTATCCACTCTTGTTACGGATAATGGCAAATACAAATTCATGGATTTTGACATTTTGTCTTAACCAAACTCAACTTTATGTCCAAACAGATGAAAGGTGTACAGAAGAGAACACTGATCTCTGATTCTTTAACAAAAATTACAAAAATATTGACTTGAATTTGTTTTTATTTTTTTTAAATTGATCTATTCAATTTTAGTGAGGCATGTGAAGCTTTCCATAACCTCTACCAACCCAGCTGAAACTTTGATAAATTTAAAAACCACTATTTTTTGCACTTATTTATACACGCATTATGACAAGATATTCTCAAGGAGTTTGTTGTTGCTGTTGACACAGTGGATACGGGTGTTCTTTCCCTATTAGCTGATCTGAGCTTTTATAACATAGTGGTATATTATGCATCAATAACTTGTGCTTCTCAAGGTAAAGAATTTCACACCATACCTCCTACATCAAAAGTTCACTATGTTTGGTCATGATTTTTCTCTTATACCAGACCTATGTGTGTCAGAAGTATTTTACAAATATGAGCTTATTAATGTATTTACTTTCTTTTTAAACAGTCTTTTAAACGTTTTGGAATCTTACATATTGAACAATATAAATATTAACAACATAGATTTTACAATCCCTACCTAGAAATTCAATCACATTTAAAGACAAGAAAAAGAAATTGACTCATGCTGTCGCCTAGCAAAGATATAATAGACCACATTTCTTTTTGTTCTTTGATGATATTTTCATCTTTTACTGTTTTATTACGACATTTGAACTGAAATTTCTAGCATTCTTTGATTTAATTGGTAAAGGAATAGCATTTAAAATCATAAGTTATCTCTTTGGCAATAAAAAACCAAGAAAGTGCAGTACTTTCCTCAAACTGTTTTCAGTCTGTTAAAATTGGCCGTTACATGACAGTTCTAGAAACAATGGAAGTTATCACTCAACACATTACACAAAATTTCCTATTTTAACTAAGGGGCTTCACCCCCTTCTTGCTTCTCTTGGAACTTCTTTTTGCTATCTGATGTGGCTGCCTCACCTCACTTGCCAAATTTTATGACAAAATTGGCTATATGTCACTATATTTGGTGCCACCCTGATTACATTTAAATATTTTAATGCTATAGTTTTTAGTTAATAGTTCGGGTTCTTGCAAGCTAAAGGGATATGTCCAAGCGGTAGGTCTTCGTTTGGATGCCCTGTATCCTGCAGTACCTCTATTGACCTTGGAGGCATTGATATTCCAGAGGAGAAAGATCAGCGAGCAGGCTAAGGTGCACAGATTCTGGTAGAGAACAACCTTGATAATCCAAAACCCTTGTACCGAAACCTTCTTTAACCGAAGTCAATTCACTAAATTTTTATTTATTTATTCATATTTTTATTATTTGTTTAATTATAAATGTATACACTCCTGTTTGTGAAAATTGCAACACCACAAAGAATTTACAGGAGTGAGCTGAAAATTGCGGGAAATGTAAAGTAGGGCATGATATGCAAATGATTAGAATTGCAGACCGGTAGCGCATTCGTATTCTGAGCAGCGCCCTCTGAAAGGCGGATTGAACCGAATACAAATAGACGGCTGTAGCAACGCATGTATGATTATCGCTGGTTATATGCTTGAGTAAACTTTAACTAAATCTTTACTATGCCTCTTTGATGAAAGAAAGCGAAATTTGAGCAAATTTCAGAGTTTGAATGAGGCAGAATCTTTGGCCTTTGTGAAGCTGGATTGTCTTATCGTGCAGTAGCGGCTCATGTGCAGTGTAACAGAAGCACAATCATGCGTGTTTGGGAACAGTGGACGGACAAGGGTCGGACAGCTCTGAAATCCGGGAGTCGACCCCGAAATGTGACGTCAGCTCGCGATGACAGACACCTGGTGCGTATGGTGCTAACGGACTGCACAGCTTCTTCTAGACAATTGGCAGCACAGTGGTCAACAGCTACAGGCGTTTCATTGTGTGCTTCATCAATTCGGAAACGTCTGCTGCAGTGCGTGTTGCGCGCAAGGATTCCTTTATACAGGATTCCTCTCACGCAAAACCATCGCCGCTCGCGGCTACAATAGGCCAATGTGCATAGGAGCTGGCGTACTGATTGGTAGCAGGTCGTCTTTTCTGACGAATCCCGCTTCAATTTGTAGCACCATGATGGCCGAATTTCGTGTCAGGTGCTATGCCGGTGAACGGCACATTCTGGAGTGCATTTTCGAACGCCACAGTGGACGAACGCCCAGAGTTATGGTCTGGGGTGCCATAGCATATCATGGACGATCGCAATTGCTATGAATTGTGGGCAATTTGAACAGTACCCGATACATAAACGAAGTTTTACAGCCGCAAGCTATTCCTTTCCTGCAAGGATTGCCAGGGGCTGTATTCCAGCAGAACAATGCCCATCCACATGTCGCCAGGACTGTCAAATCTTACCTTGATTGGCAGCAGGTACAGCTTCTTGCTTGGCCTGCATATTCCCCGAATATGTCACCGATTGAACATGTGTGGGATTTCGTTGGGCGGTGTCTCGCTCGTGATCCTCGTCCTGTTGCTTCAACAAGCGAACTTTGGTTACGCATACAAACAATCTATAGATATAAAACGCTTATGCGTGGTGCAAAACGAGCCTATATTTCTTTCTCTTCGTTGGCAACGATCCGCTTTGTTTACGTACGATCTTTGTGTACAAGTGCTGCAGACTCGCTTCTAGTGTTAGATGTCTAGCGTTTGAATTTTGATTTTTGAATGAGTGTTTTCGATCACTTGAATATAATTTACAAAGAAAAGAGCAGTGTGCAGTGTGCTTGGGAGTCTTTAGATGAAAGATTTAAACGCTGATCGGTAAGAAATGCTGCCGATAGTGTTAGTATTTTAGTCAAATGTCATTTAGATAAAAAAAAAACACGTTATTTCTTCTTAAATACGTTTTTGCCCCATGCAGATCGTGTTCGGGCAAATTGCTCCGATCTAAACAACATTGAATTGGTAGTGACATCATTCGTGCGATTTACTCATTTGAACTGGATTGGGTTTTGTTTAGTTCCTGCATGTGATAACCCTGAGATGTTTTTTAAAGTTTTCGTGAGTGGCAACAGTGCTTGTTATTTTGTATAAGCGATTGAAATTTAGAATGTTGGTTGTTCTACCATGTGTTTTCACGGTATTTAATGCTGCAGGTTTGAGAGCTTGCTCTCTCTCCCTTATTTTTGTTGTGTGTGTTGTCTGCACGTTCGTGTTGTCCTCTCCAGTTCAAATGAAAATGGCGTAATTATTTAGAATATCTTATTTCGTGTAGATGCATCTATTCTAAAGTAATTCAAAATAAGTTTTTAGCCGTTTTTGACGAGATGTTGTTCGTTTTCAGTATAATGTTTTATTTTTATGTTCCTGTTGAACTGGATTCAATGTGAATCAAATACATTGTCTAAGAATTAGCTCATTCAACATGCTAAAATAAAAGGATATTTTTCTTTGGGACTTTGTTCGCCATGTGTTTATTTAAACTGCTACTCTGCTAGATATTTCCGAAGTCTGAAATGCTTCCTTCAGCCCTACAGATAGGATTAGGCATGCAAACGCATGCCATGAACCACAAATTGCAAATCGAGTGAGTTCTGTAAGTGTTTTCAAACATATTTCCAGTATAATCATGCACTTTACTGGAGAAAAGAGTTGAACTAACAGTGATAATAATAAAACTGGAGAAAAATATTATTTTATTTTTTATAAAAATGCTAATAATAACACTGATACTTTTCCTCAAATACTACTTATTTTATCCGATAGTAACATGCCTTTTAAATTCAAACGTGAACAATTTCCTGTTAGATTAGCCTTCCCAATGACTATAATGCAAAGGGCCACACTTTTGATAAAATTTGTTTAGCTTTGACAAAACCATTTTTCAGTATAGACATGTCACATGTAAGTCATTCAAGAGTCAGATCATTTGATTATGTCTCTGTTGTATCTGAAAACCCAGAAATTTTCAATTATGTATGTAGAGAAGTATTCTGATTTTCTTTAAAAAAAAATTCTTTGCAAAGCAGATGTTGCTGTCGAAAGGTTTTTACCCTTGATCATAGTGCTTACAAACAATAAAGATCTCTACTTACCAGGGCTGCAGAGTCGCAGGAAAAGTGTCTAACTCTGACTCCAGGATTTTTAGAGACTCTGACTCCTCTACCCAAAATTAGTCTGACTCCGGCTGTGACTCCGCAAATATTGGCAGAGCTGCGAATTTTGAGAGAAAATTACCGACTCCGTCTCTTGAAATTCTAAACCTTCGACTCCGACTCCTTTACCACAAAACCAGTCCAATTCCACAGCCCTGCTATAACTTACCACGAAGAAAAGGTGGATGACCTTAGTGCAAAAACATCATTTGTATCTTTTGTAATAGGTTGTTTGTTATTATTTTGGAATAGATAGGATTAGCGAGACCATGCCTCTTACTATTTGGTGCTTTCTGGAAGATTCTACCTATTACAAATGATGTAAATGATGTTTCCCTTCAAGGTCAACTGCCTTCTTTTCGTGGTCAAGCTTTACTAACGGCAACCTGTAAATACTGAAGTTTTTTTCCCAACCACATTTTTGGATATAGTGAAGCACCGCTTATACATTTTGAAGGGACTATGAAAAAAGTGTACAAATGAAAAAATGTATAATTGGTAAAGATTAATGTATATTAGACCCTCCAGGGACAATTTAAAAAACGTAAAATTGATCAAAACGTATAGAAGAGAAACGTATAAACCTTGCTTCAATGTATTATGTTATTCTACATAGGCTAAATGAATTTATCGGACAATTCTCATTGCAAAACATGTCACTTAGTTTTACAATGCATTGAAGTTAAGAACTGAACAACAATGACAAAGTAAAGCAACAAATTGAATCGTGAAGACCTGAAGGGCGAAACGTTTCACATACTTTTGCAATGGCATTGATTTTAGAACTGAACCACAGTGACAAAGTAAAGCAACAAACTGAATCTTGAAACCTGATTTTACTGCTAATATGTTTTTACAAAATTATTTTGACCCTCTGCTTTATTTATAGTCATTAGGAAGGGTAATCTAACGGGAAATTGTTTAATTGTTTACGTTTGAATTTAAAAAGCACATTGCTATCGAATGAAATAAATGGTATCCAAGGTGTGACAAATATTAGTGTTAATAATCAATATTTTTTTTGCTACAATAATGTTTTTCTCCAGTTTTATAATAATCAGTCTTAGGTCAACCTTTTTTCTCCAGTAAAGTGCATGATTAATCCGTAAATGTGTTCGGAAACACTTGCGGAATTCTCTCAATTTAAGGACGGTGTGCATTTGTGCACCTTAGCCTATCAGCAGCATTTCTGACCAATCTGCGGTCAGAACTTTCATCTAAAGACTCCATAGCCCACTGCTCTCTTCTTCGTAAATTATATTCAAGTGCTCTGAAGCCCAGAAGCTCAGTGGTAGTGCTTCCACGCTGCAGGTGAGGGTTCAATCTTAGGGTTAGGCATGATTGATTCAGCTGTTCATTCCTTCAGTGGGTCGATAAAATGAGTACCAAGTATGCTTGGGACCTAAACCCTGGGAGTTCCGCATTAGGCTGACCTCTTAACTGGAACATCTGCCTAGCACCTCAGAGCCCTTGGTCAGAAGGAGTGAGATGGGTACAGTAGGTCTTGGCCCTCATAAGCTGTCGTGCTACTGGATTTGGTTTCTTGACTCTGAAAACACTCATTCTAACATTTTTTTTACTAAATTACTGCTTTCAGAGAATGTCTGAAGTTGCTTGCTCTTTGCAACTGTTAGACATTTTAAAACATATATACACACATATTTTGACACTGAACATAATATAGTTAATGACCATGAAATGTTTTTAAGTGTGTCAACATTGTAGGGTTTCTTCACTGCAATTTCTTTTGCATTCAGTAAATGTAGGAAACAAAGATTATATTATGTTTGTAATTTTAGTAAAAAATGTTCCTTTGCATACTTCTCTCAAAAGATAATGGAATTGCAAACTTTTGTTTTATAATAATCCAATGCACAAGTTGCATGTCAAAGTAATTTTCCCCTTTAAATGTATGGAAATCATAAGTGTTGTGATATTCATATAAAAAAAAACACTACCCTTTTTTTAATACAGATAAAGCTAGACTAATATTTGGTGACCCGTGAGCAAGCATAGAGAGCTCAGATCGCGAAGCGCAGTTCTGGGGGTTGGCGAGCGTTAGTGAGCAGGGGGCGATAGCCCCCTAGTATGGAATATTCTTCCGCAGGCAGATATTCAAACTTTGTTTCACTCCATGCCGAGTCGTGTAGCAGCTCTTATTGCAGCGCATGGTGGCCACACAAAATGCTATTTTCTATCTCTTTTTATTGTTTTTTTTGGTTTAAAAATTTAATCATTTATTTTTACCATTACCACTCAACTGTGCATTAAATTTCATTCAAGTATGATGCTTCCTTCATGGTGTTGCAATTTTCACAAACAGGAGTGTATATATAATAAGTAAACATCTAAACATCACTTCAGGGTCACCAGGGGCAGCCATTTCTACTGCAGATACAAATTTGCCATGCATGCTATCACTTTTTTTTTCTGTCTCAAAACCATAAATAATTTGCTGGAACACTAATCCTGTTAAATGCCAATAAATGGGAAAGCGATCGAATCTAAAAGAAAAACTTTGCTAAGTAATTATTTTTTACCTACGTATTATGTTCAAAGTTGCCTGAAAAAAAAAAAAAAAGTTGACTCTATTATTAACAACACCAAAGTTAATTATACTATGTCTTAATAAATTTACATTGTATTTTCTGACTTCTGTGGCATTTACTGAACAAATGACAAATATAATTTGTTGTAGCTATTTTGCTAATATGAGCATGAGCATGTTTAGAGCTAAAGTTGAGTTTTTGCTATCTCCCTACAGCCATTTTTCAGCTCCTCTTTTTCCTGAAATTTTCGATTTACCAAAGGAGATCTAGTCCCAGTCACTTTAGGTACTCAAGGTTCTACTGTATAGATATTCTAGAAGCAACTGTTTCATGACTGAAATATTGCCATTAATTATTTATTATTGTATCTTTAAGATATAATTTTTATTATAAATGCTTAAAATTTAGTATTCTGTGTCTCGCCTAAAATTTTTTCGAGAGAAGTAAAAATTTAAAAGAACAAAATATTTGTTAATATTGATGCACATTTATGTTTTTTCTTCAGGAAAATTATTTTGGAGAATGCCAAAAATTTTTTGAATTTGATGCTCCTATTTTAACTCCAAAGTCACTGCATTTGCATAGTGTCAAGGATAGTGATAATAAGGAATTTGATCCCCGAATTTATCGTCCTCTTGAAGTTACTGTTTCTGTAACAATGCATGATATTCATGGACATATAATGAAAGTAAGTTAGTTTTTTATGTTTATCATTCATATTTCTTAGTTTTAAAAATTAGAATGAAAACTGACTAGTATTTTGATTGCATTATTAACTGTTTTAAATGCTTAGTTTTGCTAATTAACAAAATTGTGTTGTTTTTATTTTTACATTCAGCTTTTCATGAAAGAAATGTAAAAGTTGACTCTTATTAACTTTACTTTGCTAACCGCCATTAAATTTTAGCAGTGATATTTTTTCCCTCAATTTGTTTCACCATTAGCTATAAAAAAGCAACAGTGTACTTGACATGGACCTTTTTATTTTCTTAGATATGTCTGTCAAACCCCGCTAATTTTTTTGAAATGTTTTCTTTGTAATAAGGATGTATTCATCATAAATGAATAGGTCTAAAAGAACAAATCCTTAAAATGAACGGGTCAGAAGGATCTTTTAAAAATAAATGACCATTCTTTTGAGCGGTGAATTCTTTGGAACATAGTATTGATGCCCTTGTGATAAAATGCATTAAAAAAAATTACTATAAGAATCTTCTTCAAATTTTTAACTCTCAATCAATCGCGAATTTCCTTTTTCTCAACGTAATATATTCATTTTGAACCATTTTTACTTTCAGCCTTATTTATTATTATTCTTTAACCACTGTAGTTCATTTGCATTTTTTCAATGCGTCCATTAGTAATATTTGTGTTACTTGTTTAGGCTACTGACAAAATTTTTGAACTTTCTACTTCTGAATGCATGCACCTATTAATATCTTTCTCACACTTTCTATCACAAAAACTATTTCTAAAAATTCATTTTATCTCTTTTTCTGGTGATCCTTTTGTCAACTAGCTATAACATTCCTATTAATTACCATCTATGTATTAATTTAACTTTATTTTTAATTAGCTTGGCGACTTCAAAGTCTCAATTTTACATTCAGTATCCTGAGAATTTTTATAGGAATTATTACTTAATTTATTTCCTTATTTTAATTCTTTGCTGCATTTTATTTGTCGTGTTATCCCATGGGTACTATGAGATAATTTTGAAGCTCCCTAATATTCATACAAGTCCTGTTTTTGAAATTAAATTATTCGGTACCTGTAAATCCCTGGATGAGTTACTGATATTTTCCTTGTTACATTTTTCGTTACGTATGATCTATTGGTATCTACACATCTAAACTTCGCAAAAAAAGTAAGGAATGTTGATGCGGAGGGTGAAATTCCATAGAAAACCTAACACCAAACAAATAAAATTTGAAAAACATTCAAAGTTGTTATTTCAAAATCATCCAAAATTACATTGGTAACTTTGATATTCAGTTGAAGCTGTTAATATTTTTTTAACTGTAAGATTATCGTAAGGTTCATCATATCATTAGTTATTCTTCATCTTAGTTCTTTATATGTATGTATATATATATATTAGGGTGCGTCTTACTTTTAAAGGTGTTATTTTTTCATGAGGCACCCTCTCATTTTGTTCCTTTGGATGAAAAAAAAATCTCATATCTGAAGAAAAAAAATTGAATAATGTTTAGAGGATGCTACCACTGCTGCAAAATTTGTCAACTCTCTCCTTATTTTTTAAAAATTTATTTATTTAGTCTGGATGATAAATAGCAATCAGTGAAAAGTTTGCATTGTCACATGGAAGTAACAAAGAGAAAAATTACTATATTGCTGAATGTCAAAGACCGAAAGTGTAAACCCGTGATATGAATGGCATTACGAATTTTTGGATGCTTTTTTGACATTATTACATAAAATGACAACCATGAAATGTTTATTATTTTCTTGTATATATAAGAAATAGGTATCTGTGTTATGTTAAACCCAACCAACCTAATTTCATATTGATTAAAAATATGACTAGCTATATTGGGGAGTTGATTTTTACACCATTTTTTTCACAATGAATGTAATTTTAATCACTGGTAGCACCCCCTAAATTATGTTTAAATGCTATGAAACTTTTATGTGTGTATTTTTTCATCAAAACTAAGCAATTAAAGGGGTGCCCCATAAGAAATTCAAAACTTTTTTAAAAAATGCATTATAAGACACACCCTAATATATATATATATATATATATATATATATATATATATATAATTAAGCAATCAGAATTTCAAATATTAAACAAATTATAAATAATAAATGATGATAAAAAGGAAAAATGCAAACAGCTATTAGGTAGGAATAGATAAAGAGTGAATCCAGAGCTCATCAGCCGTGGAGGATTCATTAATTATGGTCAAAAGACCAAAATTTTAACTATGAACTAGAAGAGAATGTTTAAGCTCCAGTACATGCAATATAGAGTAACAATGGGCAAAAGCACCACTTGCTAAGCTAAAAACAATAAACTAGAGCTCAAACCTAAAACTAAAAGCGGGGGGTTTCGCCTCGACTAATTAGGAAAACAAGTTCTGATAATTAGCCTTCCACGGTACAGTACCTGCCTATAACAAAATTGTCTTACCTTGAAATCCACATAAACACAACCCAATCCATTGTTCAACCTAATAAAAAAACCATTCCATTTGTCAACAAAACATTAAAAACATAAAACCATATCCAGAAATCAGTCCATAGACATACCGAGTCGCCTGTTTCGCACGTGTAAAATTCATCCACCCCGGTGATTCATAAAAAATGGTTTGTCACGGTTGTATCATACATTTACACAGTTAAACAGTTTCAAAGGAAGCGAAATGTTCATCGAAGGCTATACTTATGTAAATGTTTTTAACTAGATTTTTAGGGAAGTTATTATTAAAAAGTAAGTTTTTGAGTACTGAAATTTCTTGCTTAAATGCAGAAATGGTATTGCAAATTCTTTTAATTCTGCATTGCGCATCTATGGGCTCTTGGTGTGGTCTTTTCATTATTTTTCACTTTTATTATATATATATATATATATATATATATATAGATAATAAAAGTGAAAAATATTGAAAAGACCACACCAAAAGCCCATAGATGCGCAACGCAGCGAAACTAAAAAGCCAAGTAAATATAAAGTAAGCAAGCCAAATTCCAAACATTAAACACATTATATAAAAATAATGATGATAAAAAGAAAAAATTGTAAATAGCTATTAAATAGGAAAAGATATTTATAATTTGTTTAATATTTGGAATTTAAATCCAAATGACCTTCATATCAGTCGTACATTCCTTAAGAGAGCAAGAGAAAATCTTCGAGAGGTAAAATTAAATTTCATGAATTTAAATTTAGATTTTGTAGTTATTCACTGGGATACAAAGCTACATCCAGATGTAACTGGAAAAAGAACGCCGACAGGATTGCTGTGATAGTTTCAGGTCCTAATATTGAACAGTTACTCCGAATTCCTTAGATATTTCTTCAGTTGTATATAGATGGTAGCTCTTTATTGCTAACTGTTCTAGCTGTAGTGTTTGATACAACGACTTGCAATACCAACCGCATAAATCGTACATGCAATTTTTTAGAGCAAAAACTGAACGGTGACATATTACATTTGGATTGCCATCATCATGCACTTGAAATCGTACAAACCCAATCGAGGCTCCTTTGACTAATATAATATGTCTGAAAAACTAGCAGCGTACAAAATGACGACAAACATGCAGCAGAAGCAGTGATTGGAAAATTCATAAATCACTTATGGTATTTAGGGGTAAACTAGTAGCTTTGTCTGTATTGGATGAAGGAATTAACTTTGAAGATAGGAAAAGACTAGTCCAAAAAATGCTTGTGATAAGGAAGACGTGTCTGATAACTGTTTAACAAATTTCAGATAACAGTAGATGATTTGGAATACTTTCTTAGTAAAGGTCTTCCTCTTTATAGAATCAATCACGAGTCAATAAAACTGTTTGATACGTTACAAATACTAAAAGATATTTTCCTATTTGATCCTGATTCACAGGAAAATGAAGGAAGCTTTTTAAAGTGAAGAGAAATTGTTAAAATACTGAAAATTGTGAATGATACAATTGAAAGAGGAGCACAATTAATCGAAGAATTTCACAACTAATTTATCAAATATGAGTCAGAAAAACAATTATTTTACAGACCATCCAAAACTATTGGAAAAAAATACACACTATTGAGATACATTGAGAAAAGCGTACGATTAAGGAAAGTTTCTAAAGCATTATTTCATTCTTATTCAACATAAAATCTTTATATGATATAAAATAATTAAAAAGATTAATTTTAGTGCTACCTCACTGTAAAAATATTTTGCAAACCTATCAGAAACGATGTACTGGGTTTAAAGTAAAAACTCGGAAGATTTGTTTGAAAATTATCAAAAGTGTTAAAGTTCAACGGCCTAGGGGCATGTGTTATTATTGACCGATCGAGTTCAAATTTTGCACAGGTTACTTTTTATTGTAGTGTCACAAAACTATGGGGCATTACTTGTTGAATTCCGAAAAAAAATCTTTCCCATATAGATAAGGATCACCCTAATATATATATATATATATATATATATATATATATATATATATATATATTTTACTTTTCTCATTTGTACTGTGTCATCAATTGAACTTAAACAAATATTTCAACCTTAATATTTTCCTGTGCTGTTTTGTAAAAATTTTTACTTATTTTATTTTCTGAGTCAGGCTTGCAGTGATAATGACCCTCCTTGTCCAAGCTTGTATTTGGAGAGACTTGCGTTTGAAGTTCATAAGACGTATGAAGAGACAGTTTTGCAATTATTGTTGTCACCTTTAATTTTAAGTTCAGTTGACAATGTAGAAAGACCGGAATATGATTCTCATTTGAAGGATGGACACATGATTGTATCTTCTCTTCAGGTATTTTTGTTAGTTCTTTTATGCTTTGGAAATATTTTTTTTTTATAAGTATGCAAAAGGAAATATCATTTGTCTTCAATCTATTGATGCCTGAGGCTTTCCTAACTAAGTGTTTGCATATTTGTTTTTAACTGTTAAAAACCCCAAAGTGGTAAGACTCTGTTTCCGCTTAGTACAACCGGACATAAAAGGTATCAAAATAAAACATGATGGAAACCTTTTTCTTTAACTATGTGTTGTCTAATTTGTGAAAGAATTTTCAGGAAGATATAGTTTGATATTTCTAGGAAACAGATACATTAAATGGCATAAAAAGATGGATAAAATATCTCATGGTTCTATTGAAAACTGGTTTGCGCCAGGCATGCTAGAGTAGTGGCAGATGCAGAAATTTTTATGGGAAGGACCATAGAAGCAGTTCGAAGCAAAGGGATGTAAGCGGACAGTTTCAAGTTTTGAGTAAAATGTGTTTAGAGATAAGGTCCTTGGTAGGATTTCATTGAAAAGTTTTTCTAAATCATGCTGCACCTACCAGGGATACTAGTACTATCTCTTGCCCCAAGACAAAGGAGAGATTCACCTACTATTTTTACTTGTTGTCTCCAAATTTTTAATTTTGCAACTTACATCCCTTTGCTTCTCACTGCATCAATTTATTTTTATTACTTACCCCTTTCCTAAAACCAGATTTAAAAATCAGGTTTGAACAAATCACATTTTGATGATCTTGAAAGGTTTGATGTCATTGGAAGGGAGGGAAAAGGAATAGAAATGGGTCTAAAAATAGATTTTGCTCTTATTAAAAACAATTTGCATTAATCTACATTCAGTTAGTCATTGTAGATTTTTGTTCTTTTTTTTAAGTGTGAAAGTTCCATGGATATTTAGGAGTTTACTGTACAGTCAAGTCTCGACTTACGCGAGGGATTTGTTCCAAGACCCCTCGCGTAAGTTGAAATTTCGCGTTGTGGAAAAGGTTTTTTTTTTTCTTTCCTTTCCAATGGGACTGTATAAGAGACCCACCTCAAGAGGCTTGTGGAAAAGGTTATGTGTACAAATTTTTTGTACAGGTACCCAATTATTTTAGACTCTTGTAAACACCGCTCAAACTGTTTTGAACTACTTTTTAACTGTACATACTACACATTGTCACACATAGCTCTGAATGTTTACTGTATATATAACAAAAGCCATTTTATTTAACATAAAATACTGTTACAATGCCCGAATCAATGATCAATGAGAAGAAGAGACCTAAAATAAAACAGTTCAGTAGGTACAGTAATAATAAAATGCTGTACTGTAAAAGTATTGTACAGTAGATAGAGTAATAATATTTATAACTTATTCTAATGTATTTTTAAATACAGTTACTTCACCTTTTCTTTTAAAACATTTTTGTCTATGGTAACACCCCCTTTTCCTGAACTCTTTAATCCACAATAAAAGAGCAACTTTCATTTTCATAATGTTTACAACTTCAATATTAAAATTAAGGTCTGAACTTTTACGGATTGCCTATTCTTGACTTTTATTTGATCATATGAAAAATTTATCCATACCTGATTTCCATGCTACCTTCGACGCGATTTTTAGTTGTTAAAGCATATCCAGAATCTTGATCCTTTCTTTAATTGGCAGACAGAAACTTTCTTTTTCTTTTCATCTTCAAACTTTAGATGAAATATCACGCTTAGGTGCCATTATATTTCATCGAATTTCATATTTAGAATGAAAAAAAAATTTGAAAAATGCAGACTGGGTATTTATATACACTAACGAAGTGATATTTTGGCTAGTAGAATATGGGAACTTCTGCTGCCTGTGATACTAAAGAGATGCTAGTTCATTCGCCAAACCAATATTTAGTCGACAATAATGAATCCGATACTTACCCACCTTTGCCCGATTTGCTTCGGGACATTTTTCATGTAGAGGCCGAGAAATTCGTGTTGGCTCTTTTATTCATTTTTCATGAAAAACTCACGTTAAAGCCATTTCTCCTAGTCAAATCGCATTGTAGTGTGAGTTGATTGTATATATATACACTCAGTGGCCAAAAAACTAGAGACACCCATCTAATAACATGTTGGTGGACCTTTAGCTTTGATAACATCCGCTATTCTTCGTGGCATGGACTCCACATGTCACTGACATTACTGCGGAGGAATGTGGGCCCAACCGATATACACTCTATAACAAAAAAATCGACACCCCAAGAAGCAATGATCTGATTGCTTTGAAATTTTGCATGCATGAGTGTTTTGACCAGATATGCAAATGATTAAAATTTGGTGTCCAATGAATAAATGGTTTGATCTCCAGCACATCGAAACTGCGCATCCAGCAGATGTATATAAAGAGCAGTTCTTCAACAGTTGTTAAAACTTTCGGTTTGATTGCGATTCAGATTACCTTTCAACAACTTAAAAATGCCTTGCCGCATGGTTTGTGCTCATTAGGAGAAACTGTGGGAGTTTAAAAGACGTCATATCATTGGATTGAAAGAGGCCGGTTGGTCAAATCAGAGAATTGCTTGTCATTTGAGTTGAAGCGATGTGGTGATTTGAAGATGCTGGCTAGGATGGGTGGAAAATGGCAGAGTTCAGCATCAGGATGGTAGCAGTCAACCTAGGGTCACAACAGATCATGATGACAGAGTGATTGTCCGATCAACTGTCACAGCGCTTTCTTGATCTCTATGAACCATCAGACGTTCAACCCAAACACCAGTGTCCATCATGACCATTTACAGATGGTTGGGACAACGAAATCTACGCTCGCGCCGACCGTTACGCCACCTACCGCTGACTCCTACACACTGCCAAGCCAGATTACAATGGTGCATGGCTGGATCAGGTTGGAATGGTGCCGACTGGGGACGTACAGTCTAGCGACGAATCCCACTTCCAACTGTGTCATGACGATCATCGAACACGTGTTCGGAGACACCCTGGGCAGAGGAGGGATCCTGGTTTCACTTTTGCACATCACACTTTCCCTCAACAAGGCATTATGGTCTGGGGTGTCATTTCCTTTGATAACTGGACACTTTTGGTCGCAATTAGAGGTACACTCACTTACTGTAGAGTGGTACGTCGATGACATCCTAAGACCTGTTTTGCTGCCGTTCCTTTTGCAGTACCCTCAGCTGGTTTTCAGCAGGACAATGTCAGATAACATATGGCACGTGTTGCAATGAACTGTCTGCAAGCTTGTCAAACTCTTCCGTGGCCTGCCAGATCTCTTTCCCATCTAGCATGTCTGGGATATGATGGGATGGTGATTGTATCTGGCAAGGAATGCCGATAACCTCATTCGACAATTGGAGCGAATTTGGCCGAAAATACTGCAGGACACCCTCTGGGTCTTGTGGGATGGTCCTACAAATGCTCTCTATAGGATTTAAATCAGGAAACTGAGCAGACCAGAGAAGCAGGTGAAACTCTAATTGATGTTCCTTGATCCACTGGGAGACCAGGCACAGTGGCAGGATGCATTATCTTGTTGAAAGCGACCATCTCCATCAGGGAGCATTATAGCCATAAATGAGTGCACATGATCAGCAACTACGCAGAGGTACTCTGTGCTGTTCATCAAGGGCGGATTCAGGGGAGGGTCAAAGGGTCAGCTGACCCCCCTGTTACAAGATTTTTTTTACGACTATTATAAAACTTCAGCTTTTTATTTAAATCCGGAAAATTAGTTCATGGAATCAATATTAAACTTTTTCCAACTATAGTCTATAGCTGTGGTTTCATATATTTCAAAGCCTACGGTAATATAACCAGTCTGTCTGCCTAAAGAAAAGGGCAGTTGAGTTTTGCTGAAAACTTCAGGGAATATGATCCATAGAGCAGGTTGCGCCATTAAAAATTTAAAGGAGGGATATTTGAAAAGGTTGTGCTTCCAATTGAGCGGGGGTGAGGGGGGGGGGCACATCACCCTTGGATGGGAGGCATCCGTGCTTAACTAATATTTTTTGCATAGGATGTATAACATTGGCCTTTGAAATTTGACCCCCCTTACAAAAATTTCTGGATCCGCCCGTGCTGTTCATAGATGTGTCCACAGATATCAAAAGACCCAATGTAGACCAGGAAAACATTTCCCACACCATTTTTCCACGCCATCAGCCTGAAGAGTTGTCATTTGGCAGGAGGAGTCTATGAACTCATGCTGTTTGCGCCATACTCTGATCCTGCCATCTGCATGATGGAGCAGGAAACAGGATTCATCGGACCAAGTTACCTATTTCCATTCCTCAATTCCTGCATTCCTGGGCCCACAGGAGGCGTCACTGCCGGTTGGTCTGTGAAACCAAAGGCGTTCGTGCTGGTCTCCAGCTTCTAAAGCCCATCCTTTGCAACTAATGTCATGTTGTGTGTTGGGATATGTTTTGCGATGCACCTGCATTGAATGTCGCTGTAATTTGCCATGTTTCTGTCCGTCGGTTGCTGTGGATGATGCGTGCCGCTCGTCTTTCACCTCTTCCGTTCACCAGCCTTTTATGACCTGAATTGTCCTTAGTGCTGTAAGTTCTTATGCTTAATTGCCACTCTCAAAAACACCCGAGATATTGTTGGACGTGAAAATCTTAAAAGCATGATCATTTCCGACATGCTCGCGCCAGCTCTTCTCGCACCAACAATCATGCCTCTTTCAAACTCGTTTAAATCTTTTGTCTTACCGATTGCACTTGGAAATTTCATGCTAACTACATAGTCTGAAGCTAGGCCTTCCTCATATACCCACTTTTCTGTCGTGCCATTGCTCTACGTCACTGGCGGTTGGTTTACTTCTCCACCGGGGTTGTCTCTAATTTTTCGACCACTGAGTTTGTGTGTGTGTCCGTATGCGTTTAACACATTTGTGTGTTTAAATGCGTTATAAGCATGAATCAATAGAAGAATCTTTCATAACTTAACAAACTTTGTAAATAAAATATCAGCATCAGCAGGAGATAGATTAACGTATAGAGTGGAGACATAAATTGAAGTCAAAAATTCAAAAACAAATGCAGGGCTGTCATAAGCATACAGGCGTTTTCAGAAAGAGGGTGTGTGAGGTGTGCTATACTCCCAGTTTCTTTTTTAAAGTTTCCAATGTTTTTTAATAATGTTAAAAAATAAATAAATAAAAGCTTTTAAGTGATTAAAAAAATTAAAAGTAGCTAAGAAATGAAAATGACAAAAAGGTTTTGTTTTCTGTAAATGTTAAAAAGAAAATGCTATCCTGAAATATTATATAGGAATTTCTGAGAATCTCTATTATTAAATGTATCTAGGGACTGTAAGAATGTATGTTTCAAACGTTTCTTTAAGAAAAACAATATTCAGTACATTGTGAAAACTAAAAACAAGCCTGTCTCAAAGAGTAAATAACTAAATAAATATAAGAATTTCATAGAGGTACTATGCATATATACTGTAGGCGCCGCTTAATATGATGCACACTTTGGGACAAATACAGTCTAATAACAATAACCGAAAATAATCCAGGGTGCACACAATGATGATTTTTTCAATTAAGATGCATTTATTCATACAACTGCAAATTGAAACTACAATAACTCAACTAAACGCAGTTTTAAATTATAAATTACTAGATTAGCAGAATTGAATAGCTCTTTTTTTCCATCGATTCAACCATTAGTTTGATGCTACAAATTTCTTTTTTACACTTTTAAAAGCAAGATCTGCTTATTGTTGCGTTAACGAACCTTTTACTCGTGCATGTTTTTCCCTGACATTCATATACCACAATTTCAAAGCAGATTCTACTTCACCATCTTCTCCAGCATGGTTTTGGTTGTTATTTAAATTTTCATTTAGCTTCATTTTGATTTCAATCTTGTCACAATTTTTTAGTAACTTACGAAGTAATGGCTGAGAAATGTTTACTTCTTCTACAGCATTTCTTTGACTCAGCACTTTTTTTTCCATGGCTAAAATGTTTGACCGTTTAGAGTGAAGTTTTTAGTGTAACTGAGCAGGGAGAAAAATTCTGCTTTACCGATAAAAAGGGAACTTGTTTTTCTGGAAGCTACTTCTCATGGTTTGCCTTTGTATTTCTTTTGATTGGGGAGCAAAAAGAGGGAAAATATTAAAAGTTTATAAAAAGGTGATAACAATAAACGAAGACACTCTGATTGCAATATCCAACTTTTTAAGGGGAGTCAGTACCCTAAATACTTTAAAAATTTGATTTCTTGATTTTTTTTATATGTTTTGAAACTCCATTTCAATACCTTTTTAATGATACAAATTTCTTGATCGTGCTCATATTAGAAGCGTTAAAAAAATTTAAACGCATGTTGATAAGGTATGATTTTCCCCTTTAAATTGCAATATCTGGAAATGGTATTTTTGAAACTAAATGTTCCTTTCTCTCAGAAACTAAGTTGTGCTAGGCTTTGAAATTTTTGCCACCTATTCCATATATCTAATTGCATATACTGAAGTAAAATCTTTCTCATATTCCAAAAATATTTTTTTATAGAGCTGATTTTGTGTTACAAAATCGCATTTATTGAAAAAAATACAGTGACTTATGCATTTGAATTTTTTTTAAAAAAACTAAGCTTCCTTTCTGTAAAATGTTACTGCAGTATAGAGAAAACAGTATACTTAAGGTACAGAAAGAATTTCATTAATGTATCTTAAATAGATTTTCAGAAAAAGGTACATGAACCTGTGCAAATTAACATTGACGGTATAGGGGGTACTGACTCCCCTTAAACATGTTTTAATATACAAATGTTCCGGGATTTCATGATTCTGATATCATTAAGCGAATGATAAAGTTAACCGTGATCACATTAAGCGGCGCCTACTACCTTTATAATTAAAAAAAATAATCAAGTTGGCACTTTAAAAATTACAGTAAGTGGGGAAAAATACATGGTCCGCTGAAATGTTTCCAAATGAAATAAAAGTTTAACACAGGAAAAGACAAAGATTTAAAATGTTGTATTGAAAAGCACCTCCTGCAGTTCTCAGTGTTTAATCTATAACGAGCTGATGTGTGCATCACATGACTTCCTTTTACTCCAACTTAATGTCATTTCCCCGTTACTAGCAATTTTAATGTGATTCAATAGTTTACTCTCTAAATTTCACCAACAGTGGCCAAATTGAAACAGATTTAAAATTAAAAAAAATAAAAATCGCCAAGTTGGCGACAAAACTTGGCGACCAAAAGACTGCCGATATATTGCCAAGTGTCCGACAAATTATAACACCACTTGAGTTTACATCGAAATTATCAATGATTTCCCGCTAAAAAGGGCCAAAAGACCCCTTTAAAAACACCAAAATGCAACCAAAAGGGGAGGTTCACAACTAGACCCCACTAGGAGTCTACGTACCAAATTTGAACTTTCTAGGACATGCCGTTCTTAAGTTATGTGACATACATACGCACACACACACACATATATATATATATATATATATATATATATATATATATATATATATATATATATATATACATACATACAGACGTCTCAAGAAAATTCATTGTAATTAACTTAGGAATCGTCATTACGGATATTTCGCATGTCTGTACGTTCTTAGGCACTTATCCACATCTGCTCGAGTCGGAAAAAAACTCAATATTTATTCAGATGTGAGTAAAAGGGAAATTAAAGTCTATTTTTGAGTGAAATTTTTTTCGTGAATACAATGCTTCCTTTTTTATAAAAGGAAGTAAAAAGAAAATAAAACAAAACTTAATTGCCTTTAACATGACATTAAAAGCTAAAACATAACCTAAGGTATCATTGCAAAATATCAATTCATTCGGAATTTTGTTTCATGGGTCTTAGGCACTTCGTATTTCAAAAAATTAAAAGTATTGGAGAGGATGTAAAAAAAAATTCACTCTAGAAAATCAGAATGGTCAACTACTTTTGTAACAAAAAAAGTGGGTTTTTCCCCACGAAAAATTTAGTGTGTCTGTTTCTTTTTTTTAAATTTTGTTCACTGAATTATTAGTTAAATAATTTGATGTTCTTTAGATCATTAGTATGAACTTTTTTAATTGGTAAAGAAAGTATAGTTTTGTCATGTGTAGGGTCTGGTGGGGGAAAGTGGTCAATGGGGTAAAGTGGTCATTCGTCAAATAAATGGCTATAGCTTGGAAATAAATGTTTGAATGAATGTGAAAATTTTATTTTAGAGTAAGGCAGTTAGAAACTACATTTTGAATACAAAATTTTACAACTGGCAAAATTTTATTCGGTAAAAAAAATATTTTGCGTGAACATGAAAAATTTTAAAATCTAAACACCTATTTTAACATCATTGAGAAATTTTGTTTGTTAGAATTAGGAACAGATTGACTGTACAGGAAGCTTCCTACATGTCTCAAGAACTCTTACTCATTAGCAGTTAGCTGAATCTATTTTAGATAATTTTTTAGAACAATTTAAGTAAGATGGGGTAAAGTGGTCATAATATTAGGCTTAACGAATATTGTTCTTCTAATGTCACTTAATCTTTAGATATAAGGCAGATACAAATTAAATATTAATTTTACTTAATATGTATTGTTTTTACAGTAAACGGGGTTAAATATACGAGTATATGCGTATATATACGCATATATACTCGTGTAGACATGTACATAGACGTATTCAAATAAATGCGCCAATAAATACGTACATGGGTATCTGCAAGTATTTTTTATCCATACAGCCATACATTCTACTATACACGTATATGCTCACTTATACTCGTAAACTCGTATACATAATAACACTTGTATGCTCAGGTAGACACGTCTATACGCGTACGTACTCGAGTAGACACTTACATACAAGCATATGATATAAAAGTATACAGAGTGAGTTTACATTCTTGAGCAAATTATTAAAAGGTGTTAGAGGAGAGGATAAGAAGTTAGAATCAATAAGTAACATATGGTCACAAACACAATGCTGACGCGCTGCATGCATGCAAAGTGAGAAATTGATGGATGCAAAAGAAGTCAAAAATTTATATATATATATATGTTACACAAATACAATTTTACACAACATTTTAGGACTTAAGAAAGTTTTAAAGCGATTGATGAAATTTGCGGCCTTCAGCTGTAATACATGCGTCATTCACAGATCCCTCTCTGTTGCAATAACGAGACTTTTGAAAAACTTTCATCAGCCACTGCGCCTTTGTTGCGATGCGTGTATTAGAGCTACTACAGACCGAAACTTTCAACAACTGCTCTAAATATTTCTTAAAAACTAAAATGTTAGGTAAAATCACCTTTGTGCAACAAATTTGTGCCCTGCTTTGCATCCATCAGTTTCTGGCTTTGTGTGCATGTAGCGCGTCAGTGATTATAACTTCCTTATGATTCTTTGCTTCTTATCTTCCCCTCTCACACTCCTTTGATTTTTGTCCAAGAGCTTAGATTCACTCTGTAAGCCGACATGTATATAAGCGTGTATTCTCGTGTATACATACATAAACTGGTGTATACACGTAAATGTATGAATATACGTCTATACAGCTATATAATCGTGTTTACACGTATACATGCGTATATACTCGTGCTTCCATATTATATATACGTGAGTAGACACGTACATAAAGACGCACTGGATGTATCAACGAATTAACTCGTGTATACCCGTATATGTATGTATGTATGTACACTTACATTTGCGTATATACGTCTACTATACACATATATACTCAAGTATGCACGTATTTTCTCGAGATACAAGTGCATACGCGCATATGATGTTCGTTTATATGCGTATATACTCGTATATACACGTGACACGTACATATACGTGGCCCGTATGTACATGTGACACCTACGTATTCATGTAGACACGTATCCCCTCCTGTAGGTAATCACGTATACATGCTTATATACTCGTATATACACGTATATAATTGAGTAGGCACGTGCATGCATGTATCTGATTTATACGTGTATATACTCATATAGGAACGTGTTTACTCGTGTATAACACGACACGTATATATTCGTGTATACACGCATTAACTCGTGAATATACTTGTAACTATAAAAACAACTGAAATATACAAGTATTATGGTTCTTTATAATGGTTTTGCATCTATTTTTAACTATGACCACTTTACCCCATGCTATGACCACTTTCCCCCACCCCATGGGGTAAAGTGGTCATAAAAACATAGGGAAAAGAAAGTTCTATAAAACTAATAAAATCTATATTTTTCTTCCTAAAATTTAATGTACCATGTTCTTTAATAATGCAATGTAAAATAACAACAAAAAAAGTTGAAGTTTTTAAAGAATTTGTTGCATTTATTATTCACCTAAGTTGAAAACCTACGATTTTATGACCACTTTACCCCACCAGACCCTATTTCTTGAATATATACTTGCTTTCTTTCTTAAGATAATGTGAAAAATCCTTGAATAAAAACTATAAATATTGGTTGATCTCTTATTAATTTTAAAATATGCAGTGGTTCCATTATCAGAAGCAATATTTTGCTTGAAATTTATATGTTTGGCTTTCCTATGTGAAATGACATAGTTAAACAACATTATTTGCTTTCATGTAATGGGTTGTTTTTCATGTTTCTCATGGGTTATTTTTTATTTTATTTTTTTGTTTCATAGGTTAGAGGTCATGCAATGTTTTCTGGTGTTGACAGACCATATGACAGTGAAACTTTAGAATATGCTTGGCTTGTAGAAGTTCTAGTGGGAGATGTTACCGGAAGATTAAGTGTGCCTCAGGTATGCTATATAATTTGCTTTTCCCAGAAAATATTCTGTTTGGGGGAAGCTGCACATGTTTGAACAATTTCAAATTTAAAAAACTGTTAAAGCGTAGTTTTATAAAACATATTTTAGTCCTAAGATTTTACCCTTCATAAATGACTTTATTATAAATAAATCTCAACAACTGTTTACATTTGCATTCTTGAATTAATTTCAATAAGTGCATAAATAATATTTTTTCTTTAATATCTAAGGGGTGTTTTTAGGATAATAACATAAAAGCTTGTGAATTGTTTTCCTTCTTTCTGTATTTGTCTGTTTAATATTGTACAATGTCTATTTAATCATGTGATGTGGTACCCTCCCAGATGTACCACATTGTTACAGGGTTAGAGTTATTTGCATTTCAAGTTCAGCAGGCTGACTGTGAATTTGAACCTCCCCATGCTTTCAAAATGTGTCAACATGATGTGCCTCAGTCATTGTGCTCGCATTCAACTGCACTTCTGTCTTGTCCAAGTCCAGATGATATAAAATATAGAATGACCAGGCTGTCTATTGATTCTTTGGATATTTGTGTTGTTGAAAGCTGTACTGCCCTTGAAATACAGGTACTAGTTGTGATATTTACTTTTGTCAATGTGGAGTTTATATGTATTGAACTTTGGCACATGCACAGGGGAGGGGGGGGGGAGTGTCACCTTTTGGCCTGGGCCCAAGCCTGAAGGGGGCCTGAAATTTTGAAAAAAAGGGGGGAGAGGGGTGAAATCTACGTAGGACATAACGGTAAGCAATATGAAGGGGGGCTTGTAAGTCATTTGTGATGCACCACAAAATTTCTGTGCACACCCCTGAGTGAATTTCTAGTTAAAACTATTCTTTTATATTTAATTCCAAATTTATTGTGCTTTAAACAAAGGTATTAAATTGTACGCATATGATACTGAGCTTTTAAATCAATTGATGCTTTTTTGCAATAAATGTCAAAATCCTTATCCACTGTTTATCTCTAAGCCACCATGTATTTTAGAAAATGAAATATTTTTATTTATAAGCTTTATTTAAAATTAACACTTTCAGTTTTTTTATCACTTTCATACATTTTGTCTATAGTTACAAAGATATATGAAAAATATAAAACTTTCTGTTAAATTAAATTAAAAAATTATACGAACCATTATTTACCATACTACCCTACATTAGCCAGCATGCCAGAAAAAAGTGAGATTGATCAGCATGCCAGAAATTCGAATTTTCTGGCTTCTTTTCAAAAGAAAAAAAAAGTAAAATTTATTTATTTAGTCAAAAATACAAATATGAAATTTAAACAGGAAGCGAGATAAAACTAATATTTGTTTGTTATTAATAGAAGTCATTTATTGTATAGATTTAATTATATATGTATTCCAAGAAAATGGTTGCCTATGAAGGGGTCATAGCAATTGTGATTAATTTTTGCTATATTTTGTTATATATTAGTTTAAATTTTTACTAGAAAGATTTTTTTTTTTTAATCATTGAATAGCTGTGTTAAATTCTTTATGTAGAATATTTTAATTCTGTAACTATAAATGTTTGCTTCATTTCAATTTATTATTTTATAAAATTATTCTTAATCAATGATTTTTCTTATCAGAATAATAAGAATATTTTTGTTAATAAATATATTAACAAAATTAATCCGTTTATCAGTAAAATAAGATAACATATATAAATCACACTATTTTTATGCTAAATATATGTTTGTTACATTAAATTAAAAATATTTTTCTAGCCTCCTTTTTTTTGGTATGCCAGAAAAGACCATACAAGGGTTATTGAAAACATGGTGAACCTCTAATTTTAATGTGGGGTAATGCAATATATTTTTTGCAGAATCATATGCAACATTTTATACATATTCTTGTTGTTGTGCCTCCCACATCCTTGCAAAACGTTGATTACAATGATTTGTATGCAATTAAAAAACATTCTTAAAGACATTTTCCTCTTTAGATTTATCCCTTGCGTTTGGCAACGTGTAATCTTCATGGAGGGGACATAGTGTCTGGTTTAAGCATACTTCTTCAACATATACAGTTCAAACAATATGCAAAAATTAGTTCGAATCTGGTATGTTCATCAGCATACAGTATAGTTAATCATGGTCAAAATTTACAACAAAGTTCAACAGAGGTATGGCTTGAAGTTGGAGGGTTTAGTTTTGGGCCTGTTCATGTGGATGCTGCATCTTCACTTATGAATAAAGATGAAGGTCTTCAGCAAGAGAAATTTTTGAAAACTCATGATGCTAAGAAGAAAAAACTTTGGTTTCTATGGCCCAGTAATGTTTTGCCGGAGAGTCATTTAGTCTGTGGCAAATGTGGATGTGTTGGAGGATGTACTTTTTTTGGAAGTAATAGAAATGGAGTTCATTTTTTTGCTGTAACAAATCACTTTGAAGATATTGGACCAGTGTCAGCTAAGTGCCATATTAGTTCTGAAAATTATGTAGGTTATGGTGAGAGTATATTGCATAAAGGACAATTTGTATTTGATATTCCAGACAACCTCCAAGTACATGGCTCTCATTATAGTCCATGTCATTCTGAAAAATCATTTAATGCTACTGAAAATACCAGTGCTCATGCTATCAATAAAATTCATGAAAATGCTGCATTTAAAGTGTTAGATAATGATTCTCTTTATATACCAAAAGGACAAGGTGCCTTCTCAGAGAGTTGTTTGGATGAAAAAGTTACGTTTTTATGTCAAAGCAAATCACATTTGGAAACTTGTACAGAAAATAAGCATACCTGTGAAACAAATCTGCCTGTCTTTGTGAGGGAGCCAAGAGCTACTCATGTTATAAAAAGGCAATTTAGTAGTCCAACTCACATGTCAATGCCATCTAGTTCTTCTGTTTTGTCATCTCTGCAAATTTCTATGGCCCAATCGGCTCCTATACCAGGAAAACATGAAAGGAAGTTTCACATGAAAAATGAAGAATGGAAAAATGCCTTTGATACTTGCATTAGTCATGCTTCGTTAATCAGAGAAGGAAATATTAGTCCTGGATTGCCTCAAAATCGATACAGCTCTCGGGTTTCACTCAACATGGGCCTAAATGGCAGAGGTGAAAATAGTGGCTCTCGAAATTCCCTGGCTAGCATTGCTGCTCGAAGCTTTTCTCCCAGATCAGTTAGAAGAGCTGCATCCACAGAGTCAACTCATTCAACTGAGAGTTTCTTCTCTGCTGATGAAGATGCCATGTCATCTGTGGAAACTACTGATACTACCTCTGATGAAACTCAGGTTGAGGAAGAAAAAAGACATATTTTGAAAAATGGCACAAATTCTGTTGATAGAAAAGTTTCTACAGCTAGGAGATCCCTTCATGACATAGAAGAAACTCCTTCACAGCAATCAAGTGACAGTGAATTGCACATTACTACCTTACAACGAACACCATCTTGTAGCAATCATCATGAACCATCAGATACTAATTCTATTTCAAGCACATCCTTTTTATCTGCAATGTCATCTCAAGAAGATATAGCTTTAGTAGATCTTCACAATCAGATGGATAAACCAATCATTGAGTCTCCATTATTAATGTCTTGTTATATGGCACATTTGACACAGTTGCAATGTAAAAATTGGTTTCAACGTCCACCTTTACCACACTTAATGCATCCATTAGAAGCATATCATTCTGGGTCTTTTAAAGAATTTACTTTTCACAAAGCTCATTCGGTATGGAAACCTAAATTTTTGCCATTAACAGAAGGTTTTACTTCAATACACATGGTAGACAAAAGTAAACTAGCTTGTTATCATCAAAAGTTTTGTCACATGCAGAAATCTATTTCAACTCATTCTGATGAAGAGTTTCAACCAGGATCCTTTCATCAAGATATCAAAAAAGGTATGCTTTGATTTTATTTGCTTCAAAAGTATAGTTACAGTAGAAGATCGTTATAACGCACACCTTGGGACCAGAGCCTCTGCGTTATTCAGGTTTTTGCATTATATAGATCATTTCACAAATTTTAAAACTAATATTCAGAATATATCTATATATTAGCACTTCATAATGAGTTTTATCTGCAATGAGTATTAAGCACAAATATTACAATTTGTCATTCATAAGTAAATATGTTTCACAATCATAAGAAAGTGAACTATCCTGCACTTCTGCTAGCTTCTTGGTTTGAATAACAGCTGCATTTTCAAGAACCATCTGATAGTTTCTTTTTATTGTGAACTCTAATTTTCATTTTAAAACTTCGAATTAAGATGGAAAGATAAAAAACTTTTAAAATTTAATTTGCCTAACAATTTTTATGTTTTCAAGATAAAACAGAGGAAGTTTTTTAACTTCAAAATCTATTGTTCACTTTTGAAAAGTAGTGTTGTTTATAGGGAATTGCGTTATATAGGTCGGTGTTATGACGGTCTTCTACTGTATTATTTTTGAATTTTCTTCTCTATACTTTTAGAGTATAATTTAAATGCTATAATATGCTTAAAAGCAAACATACTCATATGCTATGGTTTTTATGTAGTAGGGTTTGTATGTAAATAAGTGCTCATAAAATTCTCAGAATGTGTTAGTCCCCTTCTGCAAGTTCTTCTATTAGCAGCTATTTTTGAAATGTGGGAGAATATATAAAAATAATGAAAATAAATTAAATGGTTAGTTTTTATTATTAGATTACCACTATTCTTTAGTTATATCCCTTATTTAACTAATAACATTTAAATTATGTTAAAGAATTCAGTTTATGAATTTCCAAAACAAGTTTCTTTTTTGTAGACAGGTGCCGAATCACTTTCAGATGGAAGTTGGCATGAGATGCTGTTGTCCAAATTATATGAAATTTTTTTAATAATTGTTTTGACATGAAAGGAAAAATATAAGAGGGGGTGCGACTTGAAAACTTGACTTTCATGTTTTTTTGCGACACTAAATATATATACAGTAAACTCCGGATTAAATGCGGTCAGATTCTCCTTGCTTCAGATTATAGGCATGTCTTTTCACAATAATTTTTTTTTTCAGCGATCATTAAATGTTCTTTTAACTTAAGATTGTGTTATTGTTCATTTTCAGCTTTTACGTATGTATATTTTTTATATTCAATGTTAGTAGGTGCAATGTAGCAATGTTTTTATCTGTAATTTAAACCTATGTATGAGTGTTCATATTTCTTAGAATTTGTGCACAGTAGTATCTATTCTTACCTATTTGGATAATCCACGATTATCATGCCACTCTATTCTGTGGATGATCGGGAGTTTGTATAAATTTCACTGCAATATTTCAGAAATTTATTTTATACTGTGCAATTTTCTGTGTCATAATTCTGACCCCCGCAACATATATATTGAGTCAATTGAAAAATCCTCGCACTTTCCTGTCCCTAGACAGAGCAGTGAAATCTATCTATTAGGTAACACTAATTTGATACTGTCAGATTTTGTTTGAAAGGTAACATGTCAGGCTACCTGTTAATGAACACATTTAAGTAGTTTGCCAATAGTGTAAAAAGCTACAATAATTTGAAAATGAGTGAAATTTCTGAAAAAATTCTATTTGTGATGCTTTTTTACTTCAAAAAAAGTACAGATGCTCCAAAAACATACCAAAAAATTATATGAAGTGTTCAGTGAGAATGCAGTGAGTAAGCACCGGACTCAAGTGGTTTGCTTGATTTCGTTCTGGAAATTTCAATGCCAAAGATGCTCCTCGCTCTGGTCGGCCAGTCACCGAAAAAGCCGATGAAATTTTTCATCTCTGGTTGAGCAGAACGGACACGCAAACTGTCAGGAGATATTGGAAGCACTTAAAATTAACCACGTAACAGTTTGGAATCATCTGAAATGAAGAGGCTACTCAAGAAACTCAATATTCACTTGGTCAAGTTTTTTGCTGGTAAACCACAGAAATTATACACTGACCGAATTATGAAGCTACCCGAAAAATGGCAAAATGTCCTCAATAATAATGGTCAATGTGTATTAGATTAAAATTGATTTTCAATCAAAGAAATAGTGTTCAAAAAATTCCTCCTATATTATTCCTTCCCCCTGCTTTTTGTATTGTTTACTGTTTATTGCCATTATATATATATATATATATATACAGGGTGGTTATAAATAAAGTTACCCTGTTTAGACCCCTTTAGTAACTGTTCTACACATCGGATTGCGATGAAACTTGTGGAATATAGATTATATAGACCATGGGGAGCAGGATTATACAATAAAAAAAAGTTCAAAAATCGACAATAGGGGAAGCTCTACACATGTAAAACATCTGGTAACAACCACCGATGCATTATGCAAATTAAATGAGCTATAAAAAGGCAGAAGTTCACTCATCTTCATCACGATGACTTTGGAAAAGAAAGAGCGAGCCTTACTGATCAAGGTCTTCTATCAGAAGGATAGTAATCTTCCTGCCGCACTGCATGAGTATGGAAGATTGAAAGGCATACGGAAAGGGCCCATGTCAAGGCAATACTTGAAAAAGATCGGCTCTATGGCGAAAGCATACGGACGGTGCCTGAATTAAAGGATAGCAAGGAGCCATGTGCATGCTATTGATAGGGCAACCCTTCGTGCAACTATGGCTCACGCTATAACACGTTTTGAACACGTGATTGACACAGATGGAATGCACATTGACCCAATCCTGTAAATAAAATCGATTTTGTGACACTGTTTCCGTTTTATTTGATACATGCCCCCTTTTCTGCCCTGGTGGTAGATTTTTGAACTATTTTTTTTTATTGTATAATCCTGCTCCCCATGGTCTATATAATCTATATTCCAAGTTTCATCGAAATCTGATGTGTAGAACGGTCACTAAAGGGGTCTAAACAGGGTATCTTTAATTATATGTATGTATATATATATATTAGCTACCGTTGTTCGTTGTCTGTGTGTATGTATACATATATATATATATATATATACATCCAGGGTGTTCCGTTTTAACCTGCAGGACCTTTATTTTCGCAACCATTAGTCCCAGATGTATACTTCCAATTGCAAAAATGTTCAAAATCTTATGCAGAGTTAAGATATTGAAAGTTTGAAGTAAAAATAAAAATAAGCCAAAAAATACAAAATTTAACTTTTTAACCGACCCCAGGTCCTTTAACTTATATTTAAGAAATTGAAAAATAATTCCAACACAAAAAGTTTGAAATTAGTATGACCAATATTCACCGAGATATGAAATGCAGCGTTTTGTGACTTACACCACTTTTTACTCGCCGTCAATAATATCTTTTGGGAGGAAATATAGCAGTTAACAAGTGTTTAAAATTATATGTGTGCATAGAGTGTGTTTTTTCAAAATCTTCAAGGTTTTGTAGCGTGCTTTTGCGTATCACCACATAACATTTGCATTTATTTTTGAATAGCAATGAAAAATATAAGTACCTTCTTTTTCTTACTTTGATGACCTGTCATTCTTCTGAAAGGGCATTAAGTTCCAATCTCATCTTCTGTACGGACCCTTAAAACTTTGAACTTTAATATCAAGAGGGGACCTAGCCCATATAAAAAGTTAAATTTTGTATTTTTTGATGCATTTTTTTATTGCTTCAAACTTTCAATATCTTAACTCTGCATCTGATTTTGAACACTTTTGCAATTGGAAGTATACATCTAGGACTAACAGTTGCAAAAATAAAGGTCTTGCACGTTAAAACGGAACACCCTGTATGTATACATTATATATATATAGTTATATATATATATATATATATATATATATATATATATATATATATATATATATATATAATGTTACAAATTCTGTAAATAGTAATTATTGTAGGAACGTAACCTGCAAATAGTTTCCCGTAATGAATATACAATCCCTTTTTCATTCGGCTAAAGTATACGACCCCTATTTTCTTTCTTTTCATCGATAACGGTCTACTACTTTACAGAAGCGTGTGGAATATTTGAGAAATTTCTTTTCGGTGTATTTAAGCCGTTAGCGATGGATAAACAGTCAGTTTCGTTTGATATTTCGAACTGAGAGGATTTTTGCTCTGTTTATAGCGAGGCATTTCGCTGTGTTGTTTTCGTATTTGGAAGTAAATACGTGTGTAAACGTTGAGTTTACGGTGTTGTGTGATAATTGCTTAATTGCTGATGAATAATTTAGCAGTTGTTGACGATCTTTCCTGTACATAGTGTAAATAAATTTCCTGTGTTTTTATCAAGAACTGTGTTTTCATTTCAAGAAAGTGGAAGTCGCACCGAATCCGTTACAATTAGCGCCCAACGTGGGGCTACTTCTGGACTTTCTTGGAGTAAGTGTGACTTTGGACATTATTTTCATAAAGACTTTTTAAATTTGGACTTTGTTTTTATGGTGATTACTCGCGCAATGGATGAACAATTAAAACAACTTCTTGACGCAATCACCTCTGTGAAAAGTGATTTGACTGCAAGTTTTACTGCAAATCAGGAACAATTAAAAAATGACATTGCGGCTAATCAAGAACAATTGAAAAATGAATTAGCGACTAACCAAGAACTGTTAAATAGTGATTTAACTGCTAAAATCACTACAAGTCACGATGAAATGAAAAGTGACCTAACGTCGATGAAAACCATGATGGAGAATCAACTAACCGCCATGGGAGATAAAGTCGATGCCCTGGAAGAAAAATTTGATACTGTGGAAGAGCGCATCGCCAATATGGAAAATAAGTTGGAAGAAGAAGACAAGAAATTGACTTCATTTAAGGAAGAAATAATTAAGGACGTGGAAAGGAGATTGGCGACCGCGGAAAGCAGTTCTGTGCAGTTTGGCGCTCCCATATCGGTTGCTCGACCGTCCATTAAACTTGCCACATTTGATGGGAAAACTTCGTGGCAGGTTTACAAAACTCAATTCATGATAGTGGCGGAAGCGAACGGATGGGACTCTGCTACCATGGCCTGCCATCTTGCAGCATCCTTGAGAGGTGACGCAGCGGACATTCTTCAGACTCTTCCAGACAGCCAGCGACAGGATTTCGCCGCCCTCACGGCTGCGTTGGAGCTTCGCTTCGGTGAGAAGTGCCAGAAAGATTTCAGCCGACTCCAGTTGAAGTCCCGTTTCCAGAAAACCGGGGAAACCCTGCAAGAGCTAGCGGCGGACGTCGAGAGACTGTCTCATCTTGCTTTTTGCGACTGTCCTGCGGATGTTCGGGACAACCTGGCACTCAACTACTACATCGACGGGGTTCGAGATCCGGAAATCCAGAAAGCTCTACGGATGGCGGATGTCAAAGACCTGAACTCTGCTGTTGTGTATGCGATGAAGTTGGAGGCCGCCCAGCAAGCAACCCGCAAGGATCGTCATTCAATCCGCGGCGTGAAAACTGATGAGCCTGATCCGGTTTCGTCACACTTTGCTGAACTGGAAAAGCAAATAAAAGAAATTGCAGGAATCCTCAAAAGGACTTCGGCTCCCAAGGACCAAAATGGACAATCACTTAAGTGCTGGAAATGTGGTGGCGAGGGTCACTTACGAAGAAACTGTGAAGCTCGCCAAGAAGCCAGAGGGAAAAGCACCTCTCCCTCGCAGGTCCAGGAAAACTAAGCCATGGCAATCTCGCGGGGCGGAGGTCGCCAAATTGGAATGAGCCCCATCTTAAAGTTTTCCAGATTTCATCGACGAGTGGCGGCAGTAATGGACTGTTTGTTTACGCATATGTAAACGGGTTTCCCTGCGAACTGATTATTGACACTGGAGCCAATGTTACAATCATTAGAACAGATATGGCTCGTCAGTTTGGACTCAACATTCTATGGACGCCACCCTGCGTTACCCTCCAAACTGTGACAGGTGACAAGATCGAGATTGAAGGTAAAGTGAACTTAGAAATTGTGTTTGGAAATGCCACTTACCATCATACGGCATTCGTTGCTGCTATCACAGACCCCTTCATTCTCGGATTGGACTTTTTAAAGAAATATGACTTCAACCTCGACTTCAAGACTAATGAGCTGCACTCGATAAGAGAAGACATAGCCGTTTTCCCCGCAGAAAGTGATGTAAAATCCGCTCATCAAATAATAGCCCAAACAGATTTATCGATTCCCTCAAGGTCAGAATCATTAATACCCGGCTCCATTGAAGAAAGCAATAGTTTTCGATTTGGACTCATTGAATACCCGAACCTAAGCAATAACCTAAAAGGAGTGCTGGTAGCATCTACGCTTGTGGACCTTTCCAAGGATGTAATTCCTGTAAGAGTCGCCAACGTGAGTGAAAGGCCAAGGAATATTCGGAAAGGTGAAGTGTTAGCAACTTGTACTCCAGTAAACTGCATCATTAGAAGAATCAATTCCCCCGAAACTGTGTCTTCTGAGTCCTTGACATCGAAGTTAATTGGGAGTGCACCCTTATCGAAAGATCAAAGAACTGCTGCGGAACAATTGGTGGATGACTTTAAGCATCTGTTTTCATCTACATCGGAGGATGTTGGCCGTACGAATTTAACGCAGCATAGGATCTACACTGGAGAACACCCACCTATTAAACAGCATCCAAGACGACTACCGTTCGCCAAGCAGGAAGAGGTTGAGACCCTCCTGAAAGAGATGAAGGAGAATGATGTTATCGAACCTTCATCCAGTCCTTGGGCTTCTCCCATCGTCTTGGTCCGAAAGAAAGATGGCTCCACCAGATTTTGTGTCGATTACCGACGGCTGAATGAAATCACCAAGAAAGACAGTTACCCTCTTCCACGGATAGACGACACCTTGGACACTCTTTCCGGACACAAGTGGTTTTCGACCCTGGACTTGAAGAGCGGCTACTGGCAGGTTGAGATACACCCTGATGACCGAGAGAAGACAGCGTTTACAACTGGGCAAGGCTTATGGCAGTTTAAAGTGATGCCCTTCGGCCTCTGCAATGCACCAGCTACATTCGAGCGTCTTATGGAGACAGTGTTAAGAGGACTTTCCTACGAATCCTGTCTGGTCTACTTAGACGATATTATCATCGTGGGACGCAGTTTCGAAGAACATCTGGCAAATCTTAGGAAGGTGCTGCAAAAGCTTAAGGAAGCCAATCTGAAGTTAAGCCCGTCCAAATGTAATTTGTTCCGCCGGGAAGTGAACTACCTTGGTCACATCATCTCTTCTGAGGGTGTGCAAACCGATCCAGAGAAGGTATCTGCGGTCAGGAGTTGGAGTCGTCCCGAAAACATCCATCAGTTGCGAAGTTTCCTGGGGCTCTGCACGTACTACAGGAAGTTTGTAAAGGGTTTTTCCAACATTGCACGACCTTTGCATAAGCTGACGGAGAGCAAGCAAAAGTTTGAATGGTCCAAAGAATGTGAAGATGCATTTCTACGACTGAAGGAGGCTTTAACATCAACGCCTATCCTCGCCTATCCTCAGCCTGAAAAATCCTTCATCCTGGACACTGATGCGAGCAACGAGGGCATCGGAGCTGTTTTATCCCAAGAAATTGACGGAAATGAACATGTCATCGCTTACTGGAGCAAATGCTTATCAAAGTCGGAGCGAAATTACTGCGTCACCAGAAAGGAGTTACTGGCCATAGTGAAAGCTGTAGAACACTTCCATCATTACCTCTACGGCCGAAAATTTCTGCTTCGGACAGATCATGCCTCATTAACTTGGCTTTTGAACTTCAAAAATCTGGAAGGCCAGATAGCCAGATGGATACAGCGGCTCCAGGAATATGACATGGAGATCAAGCATCGAAAAGGGTTATCTCACGGTAATGCTGACGCTTTATCAAGAAGACCCTGTCCTGAGAACTGCCACTATTGTTCCCGAATCAAGAAACAGTATGGAACGACTAGCCCTACCGCCTACCAGGTGACAGTGACTCCAATATCATCAGAACCTGATCCATGGAGTGACGACCAAGTTCGAAAAGATCAACTTGAAGACCCCGACATAAAACCAATTTTGGAGTTCATGGAAAGTGACAGTCGGCGACCTAGCTGGCAGGATGTTTCCATCTTCAGTCCTGCAACAAAAAGATACTGGGCTTTATGGAACTCGCTCCATTTACGGAACGGCGTGCTACACCGAAAATGGGAATCTGACGACGGCAAAACATCTAGGTGGCAGTTACTACTTCCCCGATCAAGGATTTCAGATGTTCTGAAAGAAATACATAGTAGTGCGACTGGAGGACATTTTGGTGTCTTGAAAACCCTCAATAAAGTTAGGGAACGCTTCTTCTGGAGCAAGGCGAAGGATGACGTGGAGAAGTGGTGCCATTCTTGTGACGCCTGTGCTGCTCGTAAAGGACCGAAGAAGAGAAGCAGAGGGAAGCTACATCTGTACAACGTTGGAGCTCCTTTCGAACGAATTGGGATCGACATCCTGGGTCCTCTACCAAGAACTGCTGATGGGAACAAATACATTCTTGTTTCCATCGACTACTTCACCAAATGGCCGGAAGCATATCCCATTCCAGATCAAGAGGCTACTACCGTAGCAGAGACTCTAGTCCAACATTGGATCTCGAGATACGGAACACCTTTGAAGATTCATTCCTTTCAAGGGAGGAATTTCATCTCTGCTGTGTTTAAGGGCCTATGTCAAATTTTCGGAATTGAGAAAACTAGGACAACACCACTACACCCACAATCGGACGGCATGGTGGAGAGATTTAACCGCACAATCTTGAATAATCTCTCACTTATGGTATCCAGAAATCAACAGGATTGGGACAAGAAGCTACCTTTGTTCCTGCTGGCCTACCGCAGTGCTGTCCACGAGACTACCGGATATGCCCCATCTCAGATGCTCTTCGGACGAGAGCTTCGGCTACCTTGTGATCTCGTCTTCGGTCGTCCTCCGGATGCGCCTTCATCGCCTGAGGAGTACATCCAGGATCTCCAGGCCCGGTTGGAAGACGTTCATAACTTCGCACGAGAGCGAATCAACATCGCGGCGGAGAAGATGAAGACCCGATACGACACAAGGTCTACTGGACATGAATTCAACGAAGGTGACAAGGTTTGGTTATGGAATCCCATCCGACGGAAAGGTCTTTCACCCAAATTGCAGTCGCATTGGGATGGACCCTACAAAGTCGTTAACCGACTAAATGACGTCGTAGTGAGGATCCAAAAATCACCTAATGCAAAACCTAGGGTTGTACATTATGATCGGTTAGCCCCATACTATGGCCATAGTTCATGAGTATTATGTAAACAACCATGGTTGATAACATAAAAGTTGTAGATAATTAATTTTTGCTTTTAATGTTTAGTAATATTTCTTGTTATTATTGTGTTTTCTGTATCTGTTAGTTATTAATTAATGTGTATATTTGTAAACTTGTGATAGAAGTTTGGCACCCTTTCTGGGGATTGTACTGCCCGGGACGTGCAGTCCTTAGGAAGGGGGCAATGTTACAAATTCTGTAAATAGTAATTATTGTAGGAACGTAACCTGCAAATAGTTTCCCGTAATGAATATACAACCCCTTTTTCATTCGGCTAAAGTATACGACCCCAATTTTCTTTCTTTTCATCGATAACGGTCTACTACTTTACAGAAGCGTGTGGAATATTTGAGAAATTTCTTTTCGGTGTATTTAAGCCGTTAGCGATGGATAAACAGTCAGTTTCGTTTGATATTTCGAACTGAGAGGATTTTTGCTCTGTTTATAGCGAGGCATTTCGCTGTGTTGTTTTCGTATTTGGAAGTAAATACGTGTGTAAACGTTGAGTTTACGGTGTTGTGTGATAATTGCTTAATTGCTGATGAATAATTTAGCAGTTGTTGACGATCTTTCCTGTACATAGTGTAAATAAATTTCCTGTGTTTTTATCAAGAACTGTGTTTTCATTTCAAGAAAGTGGAAGTCGCACCGAATCCGTTACAATATATATAATAGAATGCCCCCCCCCCCTCAAAAAAAATCATGTCAAGTCGCAGATACAGTTATATTTTTCCTTTTATGTCAAAAAAATGTAAATAAAAGTTTCATATAATTTGAACAAGAATAACCCATCCCGAATTGCGTCCGGAAGTGTAAACCAGCACTGTGTACTAGGGAAATCGAAAAAAAAACTTTTTTAGAATCTCGAAATTTCATGATGATAAAACGTTACTGCTATACCCTACATGTACCATAAGAGCATTTATTCAATTTGAAAACATTTAGGATTCCCCCACTAGGAATTAAAAAAAATTGATTTTTTAATATATTTTTTAAAAAACGTAATTTAATTTTAAAGAATTTATCCAGCCAAAAAATATAAATGTTAAGGTAGGTAATTAGCATTAAATAGAAGTTTTTGTTCTCCTGCAATATTTAAGTCTCCTACATAGTACTCAAAGGTATGGATTTTTTCAAGTTTAAGGTGAATTTTTCTTGTGAAATATGATACTTTTTATTTCAATTTTTATGTAATTTTATATGTAAAAAAATCAATTTTTTTATAGAAAATTATAAATTTTAATTTGGAGAAATATTTTTGTAGTACATGTGGGGTTATAAGGGCAATGTTATCAACATAAAATTTCAAGCTTTCAAAAAAAATTTTTTTTTTTCAATTTTGTCTTGTATGCAGTGCTGGTTTGCACTTCCAGATGCATGTTGGTGCTGGTTGCCGTTGTTCAAATTATATGAAACTATTTTAACAATTTTTTTGACAAAAAAGGAAAAATATAAGAGGGTGTACGACTTGAAAAATCTATTTTTATTTCTTTGGGACACACTATCAGCACAGGATTTAGAGATTTTCAGGGCAGATAGAGTACACCTAGACGATGGAAAATCACACAGCCAATGCATGGTCAGAAACGCTTTCCTGACGTGGTAGTGACAACATAGATTACCAAAAAGACAAAACATGAATAAGAGAAGAAATCATGTTTATTATTCTTAGTACAGCAAATAACTAAGAAAAAAGAAAATGAAGGAGCCAACAATTTTCATCAAAGTAGATTTTTGAAATTACGACCCCGGGCCGTGATGCATGCCTCACATCTCCGGCGCATTGAAGATTGAACGTCAAAGCGAGCGCAGCACAAAAACCTTGTGTGCATGCACCATTATCTGGTGCTTCTGTTTACATAACGACATCTATCATGTACACCAGACAAAAACTTACCAGCATTTTTAATGTATTAAAAATAACAAACATGTTTTCTCCTCTTATTTGTCCTGTCTTTCTTGTGCTTTATGCCGTCTCTATGGCATCAGGAAAGTGTTTCTGGCCATGCACTGTTATGTGATTTCCCATCCTCTATGTGTACTCCATCTGCCCTAAAAGTCTGTAAACGCTGTACTGATACACCCTGTATATATATATATATATATATATATATATATATATATATATATACAGTAAAACCGCTGTAATGAGGACACTAACAGGACAATTTTCTTTGTCCGCATTAGAGGGGTGTCTGCAGTAGAGGGGTTTAATAGTTTTATTTGTTTTATAGTCAAGGAATTAATATTGTCAGTATGAGGGGTGTCTGTATTTAAGGGGCTTTACTGTACATAAATATGTATAATATATGTATAAATAAATGAAAAAAAAACCAGGCAATGAAAAAATGTGCGTCACGGGTAGAGATGAAAACAGTCGGAAAAAACCGTAAAATTTCCGAAAAAACGTTTTTTTCCGAAGCAGTAAATTTTTACTTCGGAAAAATTGAAAAGAAAAAAAGAATTTTTTAACCTTTTCAGGGTTTTAATTGAAATTTTCAGCAAAAAGTGATTAGAAATTTTTCCCACTTAAATTCTGATGCAATTTCCCCCCCCCCCCCCCCCCATTTTATGTTAAAATACTGTCTAACCTTAATGCAAGTTTTTGTATGATAATTTAATTTTCGTATAGATCGAAAAACATTTAATAATCCTTTTTGCAAAAAAAGCTTAAACCAATAACCTTAGTGAAGAATTTATTTTCCTTCTTCTTGAAACAAACAAGCATAACATCAACCACAAAACTCTGTTTCTGCTGACTGTGCAAATCAAATGTACAGGGTGCGGCAAAAAAAAAAAGCAAGCAATTTTCCATGAAACTTTATTAAAAATGAATGAATTAACAAAACACAAAAAATAATAATATGAGTAGACCTTTCACAATCAATAAATTTAATTGTTTTCAAACTAGCAGCCTTTTGCAGTAATACAGAGATGCAACTGCTTATTGAATTTTTCATTCAAGGGCCACAAGTCCTTCAATCAATCCTATTCCCTATAAAGCAATTGGTTTAGAGAGTTCAAACTTACGTGTAGTTTAGGGTAGACCTTCGACTCCTAAAAGGCCATACAGTGTAATAAATGGGATTGAGGTCTAGCGAGTAGAGCGTCCACTCACAAAGATGATATCTTGTCAAAAAACAATGCACTTTGCACCACTCTTATCTTTTTTGGCCATATGAATAGGTGCGGATCAAGAAAAATGTCTAGTTTACATTGCTGAAGTGCTCTTAGGCCCACAGAAGTACAATAACTTCTAAAATGTCCTTCTGGTTCACTTTTTGATTCATTTTACGGCCCTCATCCACAAAAAACTAGAGATTTTTTTTTTCGCTTGTGCTGATTCCATCACAGACTAAGCCTGACTTCGAATTTTTGCGATATTTAAAATTTTTTAAGGTGCTTGGCTACAGACCAATTCTTATTGTTCTGGGGGATATGAGCTGCTTGAATACTATCTCTTTTAGCGCGGCCTTGCAGCCCGTCTCAAACATTTTTGGCATCTTTGGAGTCATACAAATGCCTTAACTTTTTGGAACTCGTAAAACTTCTGTTGGAGCTGTTTTTTCCCTCAGTCGCACTTATCGATCACAAATTCTCATCTTAGCAAACAACTGCTCTCGTGGAAACCCAAGGATTTCATTGAACTCACTTTTGGATGACCTGACAATTAATACAAATGTTCATTGTTCATTTTGTCAACTTTCCGGACATCGACTATCATTTCCAAGCCACTCGAAACGACATACCGTTTCAAATACTGTTTGCCGGGGCACAACAAGCAAACGAACTGTTGTTATACTTGGTTAAACAACTTAAAATAGCAGGTATTTTATTTAAAATTGTAAAAAAACCAGAAAACAATACATAAACTAGGAAATATATTGTAAACTATTTTCTAATCAAGTGAGAGACAAAAATAAATTAGGCATTTATTGAAATGAAATTACTTTACTTTCATTCGATGATGCAATTTTCGTCCGATATTTTTATTTTATTTTTTGCCGCACCCTGTATACTGCTATGCTAAGCAAAAAAGTGGAATTTGAAGTTGGGCTCAAGCTGAGATTTTGTCTTTTAAAGTTTGGCTCTTCCGTATATTTGATTTAGATTTCTTTTTTTTTTTTTTTTTTTATAAGTTCTTGATCAAATGACCCTAAAACATTTTATTTATTATGTAAAATACGAAACAGAGAACAACTTGGTTCTTATAACTCACTTTTGTTCAAAAGTGCTGGTATGATTACTTTTACTACTGTGCTTAACACGGTTATATGAATAAACTGAAACTCCAGTTTAAGTTTTGGTTCAGCTTAAGAAAAACCAATTTAGTTTTGATTTGGACTTAGACTGGGTTGGAAAAAATCAAAACTCAATAGCTTTTATTTTCAGACAGTAACATTGTATTATTTTTCTTTAAAAAAAAAAAAATACATATATCATGTTTGAAAGTCGAAAATTTCAATTAATATTTCAAGTTTCAAACGCAAACTAAAATATAAAATGTAATTTTAATGATTAGACACACATTACCCAATATTAATGGTTGAATAACGACTGGACTTATTTCTGGTGCTTGACTATGAAAGCTTTCAGTTATAAAACAAAAAGGTTTTTTTTTCCTAATTAATCTTACCTTTATGTGTATTTCTGTTAAGCAGAAAAAGAAGATGTGTGGATAGCATATATTTTTTAATGCTTAACCCTTCATATGTTCCAAGAAACACAGAGCTATTAAGAAACCAGAATTTTATTCATAAAAAATCAAAATTTCCATTTTTTCCAAATTTTCCCGAAAAAAAAACGGTAAAAAGCCGGTTTTTTTACACCACTTCAAAATTTCCGGAAATTTTACATCTCTAGTCACGGGATGCTCGGCAGAAGTGATAACTTTCATAGGATTAAATTATTATCATTATTTAATCCTATGAAAGTAACAATTGGCTTATGGTAGCTATAATAAGCAACAAAATTTTTGCATTGTATGTTTTCTAAAAATCTTGCAAAGACTGCATCAAGTACAGTTCCGAACTCTTTCATTGAGACATTCCACTATACACATTTCACCAATATCATGTTGTGTAGTCGTATTAAAGCTTGTAGCATTATTAACATGTAATCCTAGATTTGGAGTGACAATATTTATGCAATCAAATAAACTGCTACACCTCCTGCTCTTATATTTTGACGCTTTGATTGCATAATACGTTTAAAAGATGGAATAATTTTAGTATCATCATTTTTGCCCCCCTCCCCCCTGAAAAAATCACCAGGGACCCTAACCGCACACTTTATTGGATCTCCCCCCCCCCAAATAACTAACTTTTTAACCAGTGATTGTTTTAAAGTTAAAGTTAGTTTAGATTTTATTCTGTCATGCACAAATTAAATGTTTATTTATTATGTTTTTTTTTTCTCGGTCATCCCCAACCCCCGCGTTGAGGAGTCTGCGGGGATGAAGTTTGTTTAAAATATGTACACCTTATCACAGTTCAAAACCCTAAATGAAGCAAGATAGTTTTAGTACAACTAATTGAAAAAATGTTTTTGTTTTGAAAATAAATTTAAAGATTTAATGCAGTTTTGATTACATATTGTTTACAATGTTATTCGTATTATATTGTATTATTAAACTCGCCTTTCGTTAGGAGATTGCGTTATGTTGCGATGATCATCCATCTTCTGTTAGTTTCATTATTTTTTCTACTATCACTTAACGCTTAAAGCTGACCCAAAGAGTAAAGAAACAAAATTTCCCCGTCCATGCGTGCTTCTGTCATATGCGCAAATGAAAGGAATGTCAGACGAGAGTTGCACCGTTCCGCGCATTATGTCATAAATCGGTTTACCCTCCCATAAAAAGTTATCACTCATAGCCTATAGCCTTCCTCAATAAATGGACTGTTCAACTCAAAATGAATTTTTCAATTCGAACCTGTAATTCCTGAGAGATTAGTGCATTCAAACAAACAAACTCTTCAGCTTTATATTATTAGTTAATCATTAAAAAAAGTAAGACAATGATACGTATATAATATTTTTTTTACGAACCATTTTTAGCATTGTTTAGGATTTTCTCTAAAAAGTACTCTCGAGATTTGCCTCATGGCTGACTCGAGCCTACACCCACTGGATCACAAAGCCCACACTTTCAGGTCAAGCCACAATGGCTACTCATGTTCTGCATTCCAAACATTTTATATTGTAATGTAAATTTTTTCCCGTTTTCATAACATTTTTTATTGCTGCTAACTAAATGACTAATAGGAGTAACTATTAGTCATAGCATGGTGTTATATAGCCTATAGCCTTCCTCAATGAATGGACTATGCAACAGAAGAATATTTCAATTCGAACGAGTAGTTCCTGAGATTAGCGCGTTCAAACAAGAAAACTCTACTGCTTTATATTATTAGTATAGATAGCCTTCCTCAGTGAATGGACTATTCAACACAAAAATAATTTTTCAGTTCGAACCAGTAGTTCCCGAGATTAGCACGTTCAAGCAAACAAACTCTATTGCTTTATATTATTAGTATAGATAGATTATGCTTAGTTATCTGAACGGAGTCCAAACTTAAAAAAAAAATGAAAAAACCCCTTCAATTAAGGTATTGCAGCAGCAAGGAGCGTTTCCGAAAAATTGATTTTTAGACCGTGTAGGAACAAAAAAACAGGCTTCAGAAATAATATTTAAGGATTATTGCTTAATTTATAAGAAAAATATGACAATGATATGTATATATATGTATATAGTTTTTTTACAAATCATTTTTAGCAACGTTTAGGATTTTCTCCGAAAAGTATCCTCGAGATTTGCCTCATGGCTGACTCGAACCTACGCTGGATCGCGATGCCCCCGTCTTCAGTTCAACCCCTTATGACTATGCATATCCTGTGTTCCTAGCATTCTGTATTATAGTTAAAATTACCCTGTTAGGAGCGTTATGTCACAAATTGGTTTACCCTCCCATAAGAAGTTATCACTTCAACAATCACAACTACTATATATATATATATATATATATATATATATATATATATATATATATATATATATATATATATATATATATATAGTAGTGGTCAGAATTATAAGGGCACAGAAAACATTGCACGGTATAAAAAAATGCCTTTTTATGCTAGAAATCATAGTGGAATGCAGAGCTTTTGAGAATACAAAATATAAATGTTTTGTCTTGATTTATAAAAATATGTCATTGTTAAAACTGGACAAAATTGTAAAGACAACAAGCATTTTGCCCTGAAAAATCCTTGTAATCAATAACATCCACATTTTTTTCACTCACTTATTTGCACTTTAAACAATTCGACTTTAATATTTACCTGGCTTATTTGTTTGGCTGCTTTGCACATCTTTGGGCTTGTGGTTTATTCTTTTCTTGATTTTCCTCTATATTTTTGTTCCAATTATATTCCTCTAAAAATTGGCAAAGCAGCAATTAATAAAGCAAGCTACAGTAATGGAAATAAACTAATTGATGTAGAAAGTGGTGAAAAAAAAAAGGTCTAAGACAATGAAAAAGCTGCTTTGAGATATAATTTTGAAAGTAATTGCTGTTTAAAGATGCTTTTAAGGAAATTTATTTTACAAATTTTAAGCATTTGAATGAAAGAATTTGGGAGCCATACAATAATCCTCTAAAAATGTTTTTTGACCTTTTTGTGTAACGAATTGTTCTGCTTTGTAATATTTTTAATTTGAAGGCATAAATCTTATTAACTGCATATTATTTTCATATATTGAAGAATGTATAAATATGCATATATTTGTACGTGTATGTATTGGCAGCAGAATTCTGGGAAAAACTCATTTAATTTGAAAATCTTTCGGAAAGAAATTTTTCAAACAAATATATTTCTTTTATATATTTCTAGTCTGAATGGCTTCATTAATGATAGTTTCATTCTTTTATCTTTTCGTTTCTTCTCATTTTTTTGTTACTTTATCTGAATTCCTTTTAACTCTTTTTGCACAGAATACTTGACTTTCAGGAGAAGTATTAAAAGAGGTCATACGTTTAATGAAATGATTTCCTAAAAAGTATTGAAGAATCATTTTTAAAATATAAGATACTAAACCAATCACAAAAAGAATTCCCAAGGTTGCACTGTAACTATAATTGTCAAAGAAAGTATTTTCTATTATTTCTATTTGATATTTCTCTGATATTTTTAATGGACAAAAAGTCTTATAAATATAATAATTGTTATTCTGTCATTTTGCAGATGATTGTATGACTGATAATTATTGCAGTAAAAATGCTTCCAAAATAATTTTAGTTATCAAATTAAGTGGTGATGTCCATTTTATGATATCTCCTCTGCTAATTGAAAGTTTCAGGAGGTAAATACTTCTATTTGACTATTATAAAATTTAATTTATAGTTTTGTAATACTAAAACATTGCTTTCTCTCTAGCTTTATTGATACAATAACTCCAACACTGGCTCAGCTTCATCCACTAACAATTGTAAATCATTTGCATGTGATGTGTTCACATGAAGTTCAACAGAACAATCAATTGAAAAAGGAGAAAGTTTTACAGTTAAGTCAACTGCGTGCTCAAATTTTAGAAAAGTATAAGAAGAAAAACTTTAGTATTTTGGACGGAAATTCAAGTGATAGTACTGACAATCTGGGAAGTAATTATGAAGAAACTCGTACAAAACATACTAGGGCATTGATTAAGATATCAAAAGTAAGTAATTGTTTACATTAAATAATCAACGTAGTGGTTTTTGATTATCCTTTCTCTCTTATCTTTCCCCCCCCCCCCTTACTTTTCTGGATTTTTCTGCGTCATAATTTTCTGTGTTTTTTGTAGTGGCATAGATCCAGCTAGTTTTAACATCACAGTTAAGGAGAAAAGTACATTGTATAATCCATGGTGGTGTATATACAGTCGGCTCTGTTTATAATGTATTATCAACGGCCTGGAAAATCTGATATTTTATAACCAAAGTATATTATAAGCAGTGACCAATAAATTTCATGGGCAAGAGAAAAAGAAAGATTAGAAAATGTAATAGCAGAGATTTTAAACAGAAATTTCAAGAGTTTCTCAAATAAAATAGGAAAAAATAAACAGAACATCTTACTGCACTAACATGTACATTTCTTTAGAAAAACAATCTTATTTTTGTTGCTTTCTTGGATTAGATGACTTTCATTTTCAGTATTTTTAAATGAGATGCAGAGTCTGAATAGTTGGTATTGAATTTAACCAAGTTTGATAAAGTTTTTCTTACACTCCATATCTCAGTTATTTTTGACAAATCCTTTTCACTTTCATCTTCATTATCATCACGTTCATTATCTTCATTGCTTGATTCAGAAACTGACATGTTGTCAGTTTCATTATCAGTTGGTTCTTGGGAGGTCATCAGATCATCATCCACAATAGCATATGAATCAATGTTATGTTGAGGATTAATTTCTTGGACACTTCATATTCAACAACATTTTATTAATGGTATATTTTGTTTTTGTTCATCATCATTTATTGTACCAGCAAAGAGACCTTCCTGCCTCAGGGAAAACAATTTTTAAGTATCAGGTGTGACGCATTGCCAGGATTTATTTAGCTTTCTTATTGCATCTAAAACACAAAAGGAATTTTTTTCTTATATTCTAAAGCCATAATGTATTACTGACTAAAATATTTTCTGAAATGAAACTTTAGACTTCGAGCAACACTCCCTGACTGGCAAGTCAACTTTTTTCAGTTGAATTTGGTGGAAGAAACAGCAGTTCAGTTTAACTTAATGTCAACTGATGGATGTGTATTGCTGTTGTCCAAAATTAGGCTTATTTTTCTTTTCTTTCTTGAACAGTTCCTTATCTTAAAATCAAAGCTCCTAACAGAATATCTCTGACTCCTGCTGTGCTTTCTCTCTAACAGCCAGCAGTTGTTTTATATCCTTAAAACATTTGTTGTTGTTGTTGTTACTTAATGCTGCTCAAGAATCCAAGCCCAAATAGCAATGCTAGTCGATTTTATGGCATACCGGTACGGCTTCCGTTTAATCGAGCTCCTAATTCTAGGTGGAAGTCCGATTTGACTCGGATAACACAATAGATGGCAGCACCATCTATGGATAGTTTGATAATTATAATTTGGTGTGAAGTCCGACTACCACGGTACACATATGCCATAAGGACCCGTTTATGGGGTAGACAACTGTTCACGGCATAACAACATATTCACACATTTTTGCTTTGTGAGTTATTGAAGGAATTTTCAATTTTGGAAAACTTTGAAGTGGTGCAGTTGGACTGAAAGCTTCCTAATACAGTAGAATACCTTTATAACGCCGACCTATATAACGCAATTCTCTATAAACCACACAACTTTACAGAATTAGACAATAGGTTTTGAACTTTAAAAAATCCCTCTGTTTTTCTTTGCAAACATAAAAATTGTTAGTCAAATTAAATTTTGAAGCAGTTTTTCATCTTTCTATCTTAATTCAAAGCTTTTAAATGAAAATTAGTACTCATAGTAAACAGAAAAACCCAGATAGCTCTTAAAAATGCAGCTGTTATGCAAACCATGAAGCTAGCAGAAGTGCAGGATAATTCACTTCCTTTTGATTGTGAAACATATTTATTTGTGAATGACTAATTGTAATATTATTGCTTCAATACACACTGCAGTTCTGAAGTGCAAATATATAGATATATTCTGAATATTAGTTTCAAATTTGTGAAATGATCTATATAATGCAAAAACCTGTCTAACGCAAAAGCTCCGGTCCCAAGGTGTGCGTTATAATGGTCTTCTACTGTATAATGCTGTTCTTCAGTAGAAATGGTTTATAGGAAATGATGATAGTTATAGATCCTCAAGTTCAGCTGCGGTAGTTTATAAAACCGTTTTATTTATTTTTTATTTTTTGCTATAGAAAGATGTGCAATATATTTCATAACAGATAATATTTGATGCATTTGACCTAGTCTAAGGAGTTAAACTTTCAGTGGGCTTGGATCTGTTTTCAGGAAGATAAATAACGCTAAAGAGGATACAAAAAGTACACTTTTTTTTGTATTGTGTAGAAACTTTTGCAGTGTAGACAAAGTGTATGTTTGTTGCAGTTTTACTTTGACCTAGTTTTAGTTCATTTTTAAACTAATGAATTTTTTTCCTTCCTGTATGATTTTTTTATTTGTTCTATATATACATTTAAGTCATTTTAATCACATAATATTATGAGTTTTTTTTTAATTTCAGATTAATGTCAGTATCATGCAAGCTTCTATTGTAGAAGAAGTAATTGCATTTTCTGCATTGGATAACTTAAAAGATTTGACATGTGTATCATTACTTTCAATATGTGTTGATAACACCACAATACAGTTATCTCATAGTTATCAAGTAAAGAAAAATGTTCAGACTTTTACTGATTTTTGCAATGGCAGTGTTGCTCATTCGAAGGTAAATGGACGTTCTAGCAAAAAGATAAAAACTGATTCTTTACCAACAGAGCTTCTGACTGTTGAGACAAGCGAAACGCAACAAGAAGAAACAATGTTGTCGGCATCAGTTTCATGCATTCACTGCCAACTTCGCAGACTGAAAAATAACAGTAGCATTTTGAAAGAAGCAATGCTAACAGTTATACCGTACCATAGAAGTAAGGTTGAATTCACTTTTGAAAATCACCGGTTTCTAGGACGATCAGTTGGGAAACAAAATGAGAAACAAGACTTATTTATGGATTCAGAATGGAATCAGTATTTAGATGAAGAAAAAATGGGATTTATTATGTTTGAATGCGGTTTAGAAGATATTGGATTAAAATTCCTGAAACGCTGGGGATATGATTCATTAAAAACTAATGAATTCAAAAAGAGCTTAAATTTGGAAACAGGAAACAATTTGCCTATGAGTAAAACGGAAAATGGGAAAAACATGTCAAAAAAAAGTTTTATTTTGAGGGATGTAACATCTTCTAAGCATGGTTTTAAAAGCCATAATCGTAAAGATGCTTCAGATGCAAAAGCATCTTTCCCATCCTGTGTGTCTGAATGTGGTAGCTGTAGTAGCACTGATAAAAGCAAATCACATGCTGAGTTGCAGAATTTAAAAGGAGATGCTGCTTCATTTATAATTGAATTGAAGACAGTGTGGTTTAACTTTGCAGCCCCACCTAGAACCCCTAATACACGAAAAATTGACTTTACAAGGTGAGTTTTATAAAAATTACTAATTTTACTATAAAATGTTATTGTTGTGAAATACTTCTGAATGATAAGTTGCTAATACATTTTAGAAACGCATCTTTGTTTGAAATGTTCATTTCCTTAATTGCTTTAAGACACAGTTTTTTTAAATGTAACTTTTGGATGCATAGATATTGCTTAAATAGAAATTGTTAAGGCTCTTTATTGTAATATTTTAAATATTTCGTTGCCTCAGAGCAACAGTAAGATATCTTAGTGTTTTTTCTGGGATTAGATATGTTACAGTTGCTCTGAGGCGACGATTTAATATTTTTCAAAGAAATAGTTGATATGCTGTTTATATTATTAATCTTTAAAAATTATAAGAGAGACGCTTTTCATATTAGAATCAACAACTTACATTATTAGCTTGGTTAAACAAACATAATAGGTTCTGTAAATGCTACTTCCAATGTCAAAGGCATACAATAAAATATAATAGCAATGCTTTGCATTAGTAGGGGCAAAAGTAAAGGTGATAGTAGTTAAGTTCCTATTTTGTGTAGACATTTGTACTAACTTTAATCCTCAACTTAAATCATTATAGCAATTTTGTAAAAGGAATATAACAAGAATCTAGCTGTGTATAATATGCTGGATCAGCATATAACCTGTTTTGACTGAAAGTAATGATTAAGGCTCTTACTCTTGAAAGAAACAAAAGGTTACCCAAAAGTTTAGTTTTGGATAGTTAATTTTGAAGGTAGAATTGGTACTTGATCAATAACAATGATATTTTTTGAGATCTATGTCACATGCTTTCTTTAATAGATTGATATTTATTTGTCAAACATTTAAAAATTGTCTTTAGTAATTTATAAGTAATAAATAAATTTGGTAAAATCCTAATGTCACTACGAAAACAAAATTAAAGATATGTATTTGTGTACTGCTATGTAGAATTCTCCCAAAGTTTCTAATTAATTCAGGCAACTAAATTTTTAAGTATAATCTCTTTCTGTGTCTCATTAACTGTAACATTTTTCAAAGAGGTTGTTAGGTTTATCATAAAAGAAAAAAAAGATAACCATTATGGTGCAAATATTTTTTTTTGTTCCATTTTATTCATTAAAATTTTTCAAAATTATATAAAAATTAAATCTTTCTCCAGTAAGAAGCTGAGACAAATTTCTGTTGTAATTATGTGTAAAAATGCTAAACAGAGAAAATTTAAAGTTTCCCTGGCATATGTTCTGTTTGATTTTCATATCAAAGAACTTAAATCTCTGTTTTTTATTTCACCTTCTGTTTACTTGATTTTGTTATATGTAGGGGAAACGGGGGCTCATTTGAACAATTTTTTTTCATTTCTTAATTTCTCAGCAAATATTATCAATTTCTCATTTTAAAAAAAAGGGTCCCTATGATTGAATAGTCTTTTCTTTGTGCCATGGATTTTTTCAGATTAAAAAAAAAAAACATATTTCTTTGCTTTATGGAATTTAAAAAAAAAAAATCTTCAATTGTTCACATGTGCCCCTATAGAGGGGTACTTGTGAACGAGCTTGAGGCACGTGTGAACCCGATTGAAAAATGCAGGAGGAGCATCATATTTCAAAGAAAACTCGTTATAATGAAGCATATAGGTATATACCGATTTCATTCAAGGATTTGTAACCTATACTGTGTCAGTTTGAATTGTACAGTAACTGTCATTAAGAAAAAAAAATTTTGAATTCTTTTACTCTGCTCGCTGTCAAATTTTAAAGTTTCATAGCATGTTCTAATCACTGGATCAACAAGGGAAAACCTTATCAGACTAAACAATATAAAAAATATTTTATTTTGTAAAGTTTATTCTTGTATAGTGCATTTGAGCTTCATACAGAATATGATGATGAATTTTAAAATTATTCTCAACTTCAGTTTTTAGTTTAAGGAAAATATTTTATTTTTATTTTGATTGCAAACATTATATAACACTAAATATTTGGCCAACTATTTAATAATTAAGGAATTAAAAAAATAATAAAATAAATAATTAATAATTATATAATAATAATTTACAATAAATTTACAAATTGTTTGCAGTAAAATAACAGTTATAAATCTTTACATCTCTTTGAACACTTATGATAAGCCTACACTAATTTTTTTTACTGTGGAGAGGATATTGGAACTGTTCACATGTGTCCCTACATGTTGTGTTCACAAGTGTCCCATCATCTACCTTAGAACTAATTTTCAAAAATAAATACAGTAGAACCTCCCAATAAGGGACACGAAGGGGACCAGAAATTTTGTCCCTTAAATAGAGGTGTCCCTTATTCGGAGGTACAAAAATCAAGATTTCCAAACATTAAATAGAGCATTAACGTTATACAATAATAATTAATAAGAATTCAATAATAATTTTTAAAATGCCCTTTTAATTTTCTAGTACAGGCTAAGTCGTCCGGGTAACGCTAGTATTAAATAAAGTTTGAAAATATTTTGAGTTTTAAGTTATTTATTTAGAAAAAATTAATTTTAGCAAAAATTTAGTGATGAAAAGTACTTACAGATATTTATTTAAAGTAATCTGTTACAAGGGTTTGTTTTGCAGCACGTAATTTAGACGCATTTTTCTGTACATGTATACTAAAGTCGCTAATGAGTCCGAGTCCTTCACTGTCACCATTTATCAACATAAACTTTTGCAACTGTGTGATATGTCTTAAAGCATCACTATAATTTTTGATTTTGCAATCTTCTTCTGGCTCTTCTTCTTCCTCACTACTTTCAAGATCCTCTGGAGGACTTCCTCCTGCATCTTCAATTTTCTCAGAGATGAAAGCAGTGATATCCTCATTGGTGTCATCAGTGCATAAATTTTCATCTATCGCTATATAATCGTTAATCGGAATATCACAGCCAGTGACTCGAGCAAGTTCGGAGAGTTCATTTTCTTCGTTGTTACTTTCATTGACTATTACACCTTGGATTTTAAAGCCTGCTTTTTTTAAAACAGTTCTGAACGCAACTTTTGGATATTGAGGAAACCGCTTTAGTGATCCACTGGATTGCATTCAATACATTCACGGACTTTGCAAGCTGAGCACTGTTTTCACTGGAAGCTTGCGAAATAACATGCCTTAAAAACAATTTCCTGCATCCAACTTTAAAGTTTTGAATAATGCATTGGTCTAAAGGCTGCAACACAGATGTAGCATTTGGTGGAAAAAATACCAATTTCACAGCCTTCAATTTTAAATTTTGTGGATGTGCTCTACAATTGTCAAGAAATAACAAAATCTTCCTATTTGTTTTGCACATTTTGTCATCAAGAGCAGTTAGCCGTTCGATCATTATATTTTGAGTCATCCATGCCTTTCTGTTGAAAAACCACTGAACTGATAAGGTTTTTGGGTTAATGTTTTTGAAACATCTAGGTTTTTTTGCCTTACCAATTACAAGTGGTACTTCAAATTCTCCTTCCGAGTTACAGCAGAGTAACACAGTTAACCGTTCCTGAGAACTTTTTCCGCCAGAACACTTTTCTCCTTTAAAACATAAGGTTTTATTTGGCAAAACTCTGAAAAACAGTCCAGTTTCATCAGCATTGTATATGTCCTTAGCTTCATAACCTTCACAAATTTCTGTCAATATTTCCAGCCATTCTGTAACACACTGCAAATCTACAGATTTTTCTTCCCCACAAACAGTTTTAAAAGTAACATTATGACGTAGTTTAAACTTCTCCAGCCATCCATTAGAGGCCTTAAAGTTCTGCAATCCTAAACTTTCGGCAACTTCTTTCGCCTTTTCTTGCAACAGTACTCCACTAACTGGAATGTTCTTTCCTCTAATAGCCGAAAACCATTTAAAAACTATTTGATCAATATCTTCTCCTTCAGTTTTCCTAAACTTAACAGTTTTAGAATTTTCATTTGAATTTGTAATCCACAATCTTTTTATTTCTTCTTTTTCCTTTAGCACATTACTTACTTGGTTTTTACTTATTTTAAATTTCTCACCTAAATCCCTTAAGCTTAGTTTTTCATTTTCTGCCACATTTATTACTTCAATCTTTTCTTTCAAAGTTAATCTTTTTCTTTTAGAAGCCATGGCTAGAATTAAAGCTTGAAAACTAAACAAATTCCTCTCAGCAACAGAGCTCTATATGACCTACCTGACTGGTGACAGGACATTAAAAGCAAAAAATCTCCTTTTTCCTACCGAATCTAAATTTAGCCTTTTAGAATAGTGACTGGGCCAATCAGTCAAGATAATCCCTGCCTTCTCCATTCTTGATTGTTAGTAAGCAACATTCTATGCATACAGCCTTTTCCTTCTCATAAGAAACCTTATCAAACTCTTCTGAACAACACCCCTCCCCCCTGACTTGCTAGTGAAATCTGCTTAGAGTTGAATACACCAGTGTACATTCTGAGACACCTGTGGAGCTTTTTCAAAGGCATTCTCAAAACTTGAGATAAGAATTTAAAAGATGAGTATGAGTGAGGGTGAGAACAAAAGCAAAATCAACCAGAAGTAATCCAGATCCACACTTTGTAAGAAACACCTTGCAGATAATTTCACCCCTTGCCCCTTCTAGAGCAATAGTATGCACTTTCCTGTTATGAATAGAAAATGTCAAGGGCGGTGCTCAAGTTGTCAGTGCTGAACCCACATGAATGGGGAAAGCATTTGGGAGTAGTTTTCAGCTAACATTTTAGTGTGATAATAGTACTTTTTCTTTGTTCATGTTTTGAAACCTATACCATTATTCCCCAGTTAGTTTGTTCAGAAAAAGTGGAACTTGAATTCTAGAAAATTCAATATTTTTTATCCATTTATGCATTAATTTTTGTTTTTTCGTTTCTTTGAGTGTCCCTTAAATAGAGTGTCCCTTAATGAGAGGTAAATACATTGGAGTCTCTATTCAAAGGGACTGGGACCAGCAAAAGTGTCCCTTAAATAGAGGTGTCCCTTATTCGGAGGTGTCCCTTACAGGAGGTACTACTGTAATTTTTAATTTAATTTCAAAATTTAAACATTTGGCATAAATAATACGTGAATGTCCATATAATGGTTTGCAATAATTAAATTTAGCTTATTAGATACTTTAAAATATGTTTTTACACAAAGAAGACAGTTATAAAAGTACATCAGCATCCCGTAAAACAAAGAAGCTGTCACTACAGGAACATAAACTGGCTCCTTGCTCTGAAAGTTTGGTTAAGAAGCTCTGAAAGTTTGTTTTATAATGAAAATATCATCCCCAAAAAGCTGTCTTACATTTTAACAAGAAATAGTGCATAAAATGAGGAGAAATAAGAAAGAATAGAAACTGCTATCTCAATTTTAAAAAAACAAAGTCCGAGTTGTATGGTAGTTTAACTTGCCTTGTGAGTGTGAGTCACATTTATAACTTTTTCCTATTATAAATAATAATATTAAATACATTTTGTCACGTTCATCAAAAATTTGGTTGTTCTAGAAGTGTAATTATTTAACAACATTTTGTGTGCCGAAGGATGAAATCCCTATTTCTAAATATAGTACAAATTCAACTTTCTTTTGCATTGTAATTTGAAATACTTTAATAAGTTATTGAAGTAAATTTTGTTTTTTCTTGAATGCTGGAAATATATTTTAGGGTTTTTTTTTTTTTTTTTGTTTTTTTTTCAGACTTGATTGGCACCTTTTAAGTACTGCAACACCATCTATAAATGCATGGTTAAAGCCTAGTGACCGTCTCATGGTATCAATTCGCAAAATGGCCAAAGAATCTCGGCACAGACTAGCTGCTGCAATGGCATGTTTAATGGCTGAAGCATTAGAAGTTCAAAGCATACATATGCCCATAAAGGTATAAAAAAACTTTTACAACTTTCATGGAAGTGAAAGTAGAGAAACCTTTTATTAAACAATTTTGTATAATAATTTCCTTTAGAATTGAATAAGTTTCTAGATAAATTTTTTGCCTAGTTGAGGATGAAATTTTAACTTAAAAAATTCCATAACAAAATATTTACCACAATCCAATTTCTGTTATCAAATTTGAAATTTGGTTTTATAACCAATTTTACTCAAATATAAATTTGTCTCCTAAAACTTAATATCTGAACCTCAGAGCCAGACTAGTGTAAGTTCAAAAGTTGCAATTTTCTGTTTATTAGTGTTTAGTATGTAGGATCCTATTCTGCATCCAGCCAAGTGAATGGAATTCTAAAAAAAAAAAAATCCTTTGTAATTTTTACCAGTGATAATAGAGCATGCGTCCCATCCTTTACATGCGCCAGACAAACATTTTCCTCCTGTAAGGTGGCGATTATGTGACTTACGTTGTTCTGGCTCTGAGGTACAGATATAACATCACCAAACTGCTGTATTTTTTGCCAGTGAACCCAGAGCCAGTTAAAAAATGTGCTGTGATATTGTATTATATTTTAATTAGCTTGTCATTATATGTATATGTATATATACACACACACTGCTCAAAAAAATTAGGACAGCACATGGTTTCAACAAAATTGAGAAAGATATTATTCCGGAAACTAATTTTCCAATAAACCCTCCATGTTTTCAGAAAACATGAGGATAAAGCGTAAACTTCCAAAATAAATCAACGTTTCCGTCATCAAAAAGCAGAAAAAGGATACAAGTGCAGAAATCGCAATTAACAGAAGCCCATTTTTCCACTGTCTGAGCGGTAAAATTCAACCGTTCTTTTTTTCTTTTTTTTGATTGGAAAACGCCACCACACTAATTTTCTGGATTCCATGGCTTGACGTTTTATCGTATTACAGGAATCCGGGCAAACACAAAGAGCTGTAGCAGACGATGTGGAAGAGGCATAATGTACTGGAGGAGTGAAGTTCCCAGTCGAATATTTTCTGCTTCTTCTTTGCTGTATTGCATCTTAATACACGTGTATACTCCATTTTATGCCTTTGCAAGGCTACCTCACAACGGTTTCTTCACTTTTATGTGATTGGTCCCCTAAATGTTTTGAGCAGTGTATAATAATTATAAAACAAGTGAAGAATATTGAAAAGACCGAGCTAAAAGCCCATAGAGGCACAACGCAGCAAAGCTAAAAAGTCAAGTAAATATATAAAATATACCGGCAAATTAACAGGTTTAAAAACAATTTTTAAGAACAATAATAAGGAGAAAAGGGAAAAACAAAAGCAGCAATTAATAGAAAAAGTTGAGAGGTTGAATCCAGAGCTCATCAGCTGTGGAGGATTCAGTATGTATGGTCAAGACCAAAAAATTAAACTACAATAAAAGAGAGCATTTAAGCTCCAGCATATGCATTACAGAATAACATTGGACAAAAGCACCACATTTTAAACTATAAACGATAAACAAGAACTTAAACCTAAAAACTGAGAAGCGAAATGTTCATTAAAGGCATTTCACTTCTCATGAAACCATTTAACTGTTCAAACGTATGATACCAAACCCTCCCTCCCCCTTACCTCACCAAGCATAGTGTAGAAGTACATTTTTAGGCCTTCAATTATGAAAAAAATCCTAGGTAGATTACACATACCCCTTCAGACCTGGTGTCCGGTATACCGGGCATACACTTTAAACAGCTGCTAATCATTAAATAATTGATTTAATTAGTTGATTTTTTTTTTGTAGTTGACTCTTTACATTCTACTTATTATAATGTGTGAAATAATTTTTCGTTTTGGGATAGACAACACTGACATATAAGGATTGAGAGATAGATAGTGGCTCATTTTTCCAACCATGGATTTTCATCTGAAAAGCGAGGTTTTTTTTCCTGATTTTTTAAAAAATATATAATCTTTAATTATTCGTTTCAAACGCATATATTATGTTTTATAATTGTTTGTAGAACATTTTATAATGAAGTTTGTTTGGTATTTTATCGTTTTTGTATATGAAATATTGATTTCAAAAATATAAGTCCGGAACATTGGACGTGCCATAACTCTTTTAATTTTTCTCCTACAAACTCAAAATTTTGGGTATAAGATACCCTTTATCATATTACACTGTGTACCAAATATCAACATTTTTGGTCCAATATTTCATAATTCCGACTGAAGGAGTTAACCTAAGACTGTGAATACTTTTACGTTCACACATTCGTAGCGTTTCAATACTTTTTATACTCATATTTTCTTACTTTTAGGTAATTTTAGTTGATTTCCCTTAAAAGAATATTACTGATTCAATGAAACATTTCAAATGTACATGAGTATGTCTTGCACCTGAAGCATTTTTAAATGAACAAGGTCATTCAAATGAACAGGTAAAAGGAATTTGCGATCCTCTGATGAATAGATTGTTAAAAAAACGACATTGTCCATCTCTAGTTTAAAATAAAAACTGCTATGCTAGTGTAAGAGTGTTGAGCTTAGTTTAGTTTTGCTCTTTAGTGATTTTTATTCTTTTTTTATTACTTATTTGTATTGTTTTTTTTTTATGTATAAAAGGTCTTGGGGCTTATATTCCATTTTTTTACAGAGCAAATACTTTTCTACAAAACTGTCACCTTTGGCCAAAACTCTTCAAGAAGATCCATCTTGTCAACTTCTCATGGTGTTAAGAAGATACCTGAAGCAAGTGGAGGTTGAAACTGCCGAAGAAAATCTACAAATTGAATATGTTCCTCAAACAGCAACTTTATATCGTGGACTTATTGCCTTGAGCAGACAGTGGAAAAATGTTTTGTACATGCCCTTCCTTGTTGAACAAAACATTAGGTTTCGCAAAAATATGAGACCTTTAAATTTATCCATGTCTGCACCAAAAATAGATGCCATGCTTTCTTGTCCTATTGAAAATGATAAATTATCTGTTGATGAATGTGAAGTTACTGATGAAACTACTAATTTATTGATAGCAGAAGGAGGCTCTTTAACAGTTGGTCAAGGAATGAAGTTATTTACCTCTGCAAACTCTCCTCCACTGAAATCTTATTCCAGCCCAGAATCAGGTTCACATTCAAGTAGCAGTCAACAAGAAATTACTGAAGAGGCTGTAAGTAGTGGCTCAGGAGCATATAAAAGCAAGAAAAAACTTCCAAGTTATCCTCCTCGAACCTCAAGAGCTAGTGTAGCTTTTCCCCTTTTAGGGGGACCTCTTGATTCTCCTGGACGTTATGCTGGAGGCATGAACGGCAAAAGCAATGGTTTTGTTTTACAACAATATGGTGTGAATACTGTTTCAAAATTCAAAAGGAACGACAGTAGGGAAAGTTTGAAATCTACTACTTGGAGTTTATCTAGTATAGAACCAAACCTGCATTCATCTACTTTTGGAACACCACAGAAAGATTTTCTTAATGGTGATACAGATCAAATAGGAGAAGATTTGTACAACTGGATGGCAAGACAACAGGATTATATTCGGAAAACAAATAATCAGAGAAGAATTGAACATACTCAGATTGATTCGAAAAAGAGTGCTTTTGCTATTGATAATATTTATGAGTCTGAAATACCAAAATCAATGACAGGTGTTGTTAACTTTGCTCCTTTAAGCATTCAACTTGCAGATGCTCATGTAATATTCCAACCTCTTCTAAATAGCATAGGTGTACCTAACCAGTCCACTTCTGCTTCATTTAGTATATTATTTGGTCCTAAAATAAGCGTTTCATGTACTGTAGAGTTGTTGAAAATTGATATTGTTGAATCTGAATACCAAAGCAATGTGCGTCAAAAGAAAAAAACTAGCCGAAAACAAGCCAGTACTCATGGAAAATTCTTTATTGATACAAGCATGGATACTCCTACATTTATATGTGATAAATTTTCTTTAGAAATGGAACTTAGAGAAACATACCATGAAAAGCATGATAGCTTAAGCAATGATACTCTTCTTACTACTCCTCTTTTTCTTATGTCCAATAGCTCAAAGTATTCAACTGTTATAAATTTCACAATTGATATAAATTTTGTAGCTCAACAAGTTAATATGCCATTACTTCGCCTTTTGCATCAGTTTTCAACTATGTATGAAAATATTAAAGAAACTAGGCTAGAACTGAAAGCAAATAGACCAAACTCATTTAAAGAGAGCATGAAAAATGAGAAAAAAGGTTTTTCACCATCTGAAAGTCAAACAGGAAGTTACCATCTCAATTCTTCCAGACCACAAGAAACAAAATTCAATTCTCCAACTCCAACACCGACAAAATCCTCTTCAGTTGGGGTTGCCAGTCTAGCTGCTGGAATTCGTCGACCTCATACACTCTCTCAACGATTAAGAGCCAGTACTAAAGGTTATACAAATCTGCAAGATCTTACTTCCAAGGAGGAACGGTCATGTAGTCCCCTTAGTTTCACTTTAAGTGAATCTGTCGCTATTGATATTCCTGATAATGGCTCTGTTCCAGCTTCAGAACATACACTTTTGGAGGGAAAAGAGTTGCAACCTCGTTGCTGGAGAACAATGTTCTATTTGTTGGATCTTTATGATACTATGCCAGAGCCAAAAACAGTCAATGAAAGGTTTGTTTATCTTTATAGCTCCAATTCACAGCACCCTTTGAATAATTAAAATTTCCTTGCTGCACCCCAGTCTTTCTCTACTATATATTCATATATGGGTCATTCTTCAAAAAGTGTAACTTTTCTGTCATATGCCTTTTACAGTAAAAACTTTAAGGAACAATTCATTTAACAATGATTTCAAATTTCATCAAAAATATATCTATTTAAAACTGCCAACAATTTTTCAATACTAATTTTTATTTTAGTATATTTTTGGTTCATAACATTTGAATTCTCACCTCCGTGGCATGTCACACACCTTGTGTGACTGTTTATAATGCTTAATAACTTGTTTAATTAATAGTATATACTTATTTATTTATTATTCCTTTCACAAGTATCTCAAATACTAATTGTTTAAGAATATTTAATTTTTTAATATTGTATTTTAGTTTGTTTTAGTAGGACAAGGAGTCATGTCACACAATAAATTTTCACTTCCATTACATAAACACAAAATGTCTTTCCTCATTAACACTTGGCAGTAATGACATCAAATTTTATTTTCCATAATGCAAAGGAGTCCCCTTGTTTATTGCTTTAAAAACTTAATGTTGTTATTCTGACTTCTCACCTCTGTTAACTTGAATTTCGGAGATGTAAATTAATTTAAAAAATAAGTGAACATGTTTTCATATGCTCGACATGTGCAGATTGTAGCAACGAAGAAAAATAAAATTTCCCTGAAAATTGTATCTGTAAGGCCTATATTAATGGAGAATTCCTCACCTCCGGGACAGACCTTATCAATATCATTATTTCTGAGGTGAAAAGAAATGATGGAGGGGAAATACATTAATAATAGGCATTCTACCAATATTATAAATTGCTAGTATATTCTCAAATTTACTAAATATTATTTGTTAACATACATTTGAAACTACTAATTACGCTGTACATTATTTAAGAGAGCTTAATATTATATTCCCACTAATCATTAAGATAGCTGATTGTTTGGAACATTAAAAAAACTACTACTTTGATATTATAAATTGGCCTTGATTTTTAAATATTAAAAGTTTTTTTCTTTTTTTATTTCCATAAACAAGGCAATTTTTTTTATTCATGAGTAAATTAATTGGAACTTAGCTGGGCCATTGTTTATGGCTACTTCTAGTAGGTAACACTTTCATGTAAGAATGAAAAAAAAAAGCAAAAGGTTTCGAAATTGAAAAATTTGCATTAAAAAGTTACGTTTTCTGGAGAATGACCCATATTGATTCCATGAACGCTTCATGGCTCTTATTGTCTCCTCCTATGGCATACCATGGTGCAGCGGCATCACTTTGGAGACCCCTGTTATAGCTTATTTTGTTCCAAAAATGGGGCTTGTAGTCTGTTAGAACTTATTCTTCATCGTGTCTCAATTCAATCAAGTTTCATAACTAACCCTTGAGAAAAACTCAATAGTATAAAAGAAAAGCTATTTCTTTAGAACATAGCACATGCCAAAAAAAAAAAAAACTCAGCTCAGTAATACAAGTACTTTGAAAAAAAAAAAAAAAACCTTCAAAACACTCTCTCTTTTTATATTCTATAAACAACAATAATGACTCTTCAGTGTTGCTGAAACATAGTTTAAGTTACATAAGATTAAATATAAGCAAATGATAAATTTAAAAAATGGTGCAATGTACTTTGTCAATCTTTTTCTAATTTTTTCATTGGAACTCTAACCACAAGATGTTTCTGAATAATGTCTTCCCTGATTTGTATTGATTTTCTTTCGAGCAAAATAAACTCAAAGATGAAGTTTGTACATAAATAATAAATTTATCATGATCTGACATCTGAATCCACATTTGATAGGTCACCAATCTCACAGTTGATACTACTTTTGATTACATAGTTTTCTTTGCCTGTGAGAGGGTATTTAAAAGGCTTATCTTCCTTAGGAATTTCATTGTCATTAATAAATTACTGTATTTTTCTTTTAGATGCTCTACTGTACATGTATCTCGAGACAAAAAAACTGATGTATCAGAAGAATATAAGGGAAATGGGAAATATGAACCTTTAAAAGAGTTGCATACTGACATTGATGCAACCGATAATGTTACAAGTAATGAGAATGCAGCCAAATCTGAAAAACCTAGCACACCTCAATTACCAAATGACCATTTGAAAGGATTGACTAAAGGTATGTATTAAGATTCCTCCAAGTGGTAAAAAGTTGCTGATTATAGTTGCTCTTCATGTGAATCTAAAAGTTATAACAAGTGATATTGCAGAATGATTTGTAGTAACAGTTTGCAACATGTGAAGAGTAATCAATTTTAAAACTTCGCAGTTGACACATTACTAATTTTAAAAATTTCAGGATCCAAAATCTTAAAAGTAGACACTTTTGTTCATGCATGGAATATCTTTTAACCACAAAGAAAATACTCTTTTATTTATTGTGCAAATAAATTTGCATGAAAATTTGCATTTATTGTAATACATTTATTTTATTTTCAGCTTTAATTGTAAGGGATTGGACCCCTTTGATTGTGTTTGGAGTTGCTACAGTCCATAAAACTCGGTTGTTGGCGATGTTGAGTGGTTTAAAATTAGAAGGAGAATTGAATGGTTTTCATTCAAGTTTAACACACAAGGAAAAAGTTCGTGGGGCAACACGCAAGTGGACTGAATCTTCTCTAGCAAGTCAACTAGGACAAGCAATGGTAGTTGTTTTGGAAGGTGTTCCACCAAATCAGCAGTAAGTAGAAATGTGCTAAGTAGAAGTGCTTTTTGATGGGAAAAATAATTTTCAAGTATTTATTTTTAATCTTACAATTCTTTAGATCTCTTTTCTCACATTATTCTTTACAAGGTTCAACCTTATACTTCCTCTCATTGAGAAGAGATAAAATGGAGGGAGCATAGACTTTCATTTGTGAAGGACAGACTCCAAGTCACGTGATAGATTTTAAAGAAAAGCATTGGAAGAAATCAGGATTCTTTTGCTAGTTTCCCGCAAAACGTATCAAACATTCATCGTTGTTGAGTCACGTGACTTGAGGTCCTTATCCAAGCTTTTGCTTAGCCAATGTTTGGACTTGCTCCCTCCATTTACTAATTCCTGCTCTAAGCTTCCTTTACCTACATAAGCAGACACTAAGGCTCAAATTTATTGCCTAAAGATGTCCTTATGTTTGCAGTGAATTTCATCAACAGAATATATTGTGTAATTATCAAGATAGTAGTTGTAGTATTGGTATCATTAAAGATAAATATTGCTTCATAGGACTCTGATATTGTATCATTTATTTTCCTTTTTAAAGTATGGAAAATTTTCTTGCCCTCCTTTATTTTTTACCATTAATACAGTAAATACTATTAAGTCTGTATAAAGCCTCATCTCCTCAAGAAACCTTGGGAATTGAATATCTAACAAGGTACTGATTAGTTTAAAATTTTACCTGGAACTCCAGGTTCACTTGGTCTCATCTTCATGTCACTTTAATTAGCAAAGATAATAGTTAAACTATCTATTAGCGTGCTTTTGCTAACTTATGAGTTTTCAGAGGCCCAGAGGATCAAAACCCCTAAATAAACCGCCAGAGGCGGGTTTGAAGCAAATCAGTGCAGGTGGTGAGCAAAGTCTCCTAGTATATTATAAACCCTGTTTTTTTCTCTTCATGTTTTTGGGAACTCTTAAACATCTCTAAAAAATTATTTCAGAAATAGCTTCTTTTTTGGTTTCAAATTATCATATTGTTGATTCAAGTTGTTTCATGTTGCAGTTTGTAATTTATTTTTCCTTTTCAGCATGCCTTTTTTATTTACAATAATATTTCTTCCTTATAGGACTGTTGTTAAAATGGTGGTGGGCAAGTCTCAGGCTCTTTATTCGAGTCAGAATAAAAAAGGAAAGGACCGAAATTCTGCATTGCTTACTATAGGCCCCATAAATATAGACATACCACAACATCCAGTTGTTCTCCATGGTATGATGACAAGAAGTAGTCGCCAGTTATCAACTACTCTGCAAGAACTGAGAGCTACACGTCAACCACTGAGACCCTGGTATTTTAATTCCTAATTATTATGATAACTTATTTTCTCATTAAAATCTGAAATTCTTGGATATGCATAAGATTTATTTAATTTTATAATATGCATTTGTCAGTAAACGTTTCGCATAGTTTCAATCTGTTTTACTGACTACAAAGAAGTGTTTGTCCCAACTAATCTCTGAAAAAACAAATTAGTGATTGAAAATAATACTGATATTCCAGTTATAATTTTCTGGTGCAGTAGATAAATTTTAAAGTTAGTAATATGCTTTTGTCTAATTCAAAGTCAAAACATATGTGCAGCAATAAAAATAGCAAAGTTGTTTAAATTATGGCATGTATATAGCACTGAGTGAGCAAAAATAATGGGCCTGATTTTAGAAAATCATATTTTCAAAGCTACGGCATACATTGCAATAAGTGATACATAAATGTAAGGAGGAATGTATCAAGTATTTTTAGTTATAAATGCTCAATGTGTGAGCCTTTTGTTTCACAACAATCGTCCAATATGTAATAAAGTTTGTTTCATCCATCATGTGATTTATTTTTATTGGTTTTGCTAAGGACACATTTTTTCAACACCCAATGCCAAAAATACTTCAAACACTTCAAGGATATATTTGTGCAGCGTTACAAACCATTGACAGTGGGCAGAGACAGGGAGTGGGGCTTATAAGTGCGGGGGCAAAATTTTTTAGGAAGTTGAATATTAGTTTTAGGCTATCTTGAGTGATTAGGGGGGGGGGGCTTCGATGTTCGGTCGCAAAAAATGTTTTGGAATTATAGTTTTAAAATGCTGTTTTAGTACAGTTTTGTCAACGTTTGGGGAATGGAGAGGAGTTTCCAAGATTGTCCCTGTAATGTTTTTTTAATAAAGTGTAATTATTGATAATTATAATAATAACGAAGAAGTTTGGACTATTCTTTTTAATGTAAGGGTAAAGAAGGCTCTTCCCGGGAAAAATAATCAAACTGATGTCTTAAAGACGCAAATTAAAGCCATCTTTAGCAAATTTAGAGCGAGGGAAATGAGGTTCTTACCCAGAAATTTTGCAAAGATTAAAACATTTTTTAAACGACTTATAAAATGTTATTTCAGAATTCTCTTTTACTGACTTAGGAGGAAAGAAAGGGTTCAGAGGTTCTCTCAGCATTTTTTTTTTTTTTTTTTTGAACTGATGAAATCTTAAGAACTCAGTCTTAAACTTCCTTTGGGGACTTAAGAAAAAGATCTCTGGATTTTTTTCCCTAAATTGTAGTCTTAAAAATGTAGTTTTACGCTATCTAGGGAGATTCTTTTCCTGATTTCCCCCCTCAAACTAGAGTGTTCATAACGCAAATTTAGTTCATCTTTGTATTTAAAGGAAGGAGAGAGTGCGTTCAAGGACTTGCTCTAGAAAATTTTCAAAATTGAAGTTTTAAAACTTCTATTTTAAGCAATATTTGGTGACGTTAATGTACAAGTAATCTCACCCACAATGTTTTGAAATTGAAATCTTAACGTTGAGGCAATCTTTGATGATGAAAAAAGTGCGGGGGCAGTCGCCACCCCTTGTCCCCCCCCCCCCCCCGAATCGCCACCACAGACTGTGGGATACGCTGATGAGTGTGGAACGAATTCGATTACAGGTTGGATGTTGTCGTGTAACAAAAGGCTTCAACATTGAGCACTTGAAGACAATATTCTTTCACATTTAACATTTGTCTAACTGAATTTATTGTGGACTTGGTATATTTATCTTTAAATGCATGTGTCACTTATTATAATATGTGCCAGTAGTTTCGAAAATATTATTTTTTGAGATGGGGTCCATCATTTGTGCTCACTCTCTATAAGTTTGTATTAATGTATTAATTGATCTGTGTTATAGAAAAGTTTTCATTTTTTCTATCTATTGACTTCATTTTAGGGGGAAAAAGCAAGACAGTAGTGTTATCAGAACAATCCAAAGCACTGATTTTTGTTTTATTAAAACAATTTTTAATTTGTTGTTGATGGAATCACTTAGACTAGTAGAATACATACAGACCTTTGCGTCTCCCCTGAAATTTGACATAATGTAATTTGTAGAAAGAAACTACAGCAGAAAATATAAAAAGCTTAAAGCACCAAATTTTTGATTTAGAGGGTCAGAAGGATGAGAGGCAGCAAAAAAAATATTTTCAACACACAGTCCAGGCTAAACTGGTAGTTACACAAGTGACTGAAACATGGAGGAAAAGAAGTGATACTTAAATTTCTTTTCTAAAGTAAACTATATGAGTCAGTATGATTCTTGAAGTTATTCCCTAAGTGCTCTTGTCCTTGAGACTTTTCCTCCTTTTTGTGTTGACGTAGCTTTTCTGGATTTCAACAGTCTGTTTGCTGTATGTTATTTTTCTGTTCACTTGCCATTTCCTGTGGCTCTTGTGAATCTATGTTTTGCACCAGTAATAAAGATTATTTGATTAGCCTTAAAATGGCAAATTGCGAATTTTGTCTCTTAAAGTTTTTTTATTTCAGGGGTCTGACCAGGATTTTTGACAAAGTCCATTTTTCTGAAAAAATCAAATAATTTTGAGAAAAATAAATTATTTTTTTTTGAAAAATCAAATAGTTGCATAAAAACCAAAGTAATTTTGCAAAAATTTATTTATTTATTTATTTATTTATTCAGGAAACAAAATTTTAAAAATTTGAGATGATGAAAACAGTATTATTGAAACTTTTATTTGGGTGTTTTCCTTCTTTTCTGTTGAGAACATCATTCTTGCGGATTTTCCCAGTACTCGGGGAGGGGGGGGGGAGCGACATCGCTCTCTGGGAGATAGGCACCTCTCAAGTATCAATATCTATATGTCATTCTACATTATGTTAAATTTTACTAGAAATGTCATATGTATAGTATTTAAAATGATTGAAACAAAATAATAAAATTCAGGCAGGGGTACAGCAACTTTTAATTTTTTGACCCACTGTACTCTTAAAGAGCACGGAATTTTGTTTTAAACTTATAAATTTCTTGATTTTGATAAAAATATAAAAATATTTTATTTGTTTTCCTCTTAACAAAGTGTACTAAACATCAAAAATATGAAAAATCCGATTCCCATAGGGGATGCAAAGGGATTGCAATCCTCAAAGTGAAGGATTGCAATCTTTCCTTCTCTTTCAATAAATAATTTTTGAAAAATCCATTTTGGTTTATCAGAATTTTGTGAATGATCCGTTTTTGTTGATCGGATTTTTGTGAAAGGTCCGTTTTGGGTTGATCAGATTTTTGTGAAGTGTCCATTAACAGAACCAAATTTAATCTGGCCAGACCCCTGCATTTATTTTTTCAATTATATTGGGCCATTGTGATTCTCACATGACTAGGTGAGGTTACCTTTAATTTATCTGCACCAAGCTGATTTTGCAACTGTAGTCATCTCAATCAATCAATAGCTGTTGAGATGGTAAAATATTTCTCCCTCATTCTGTTAGTATACTTTTTCCATTTTTAATGTGTTCAATTTGTATGCATTACTTACGTTATGTAATACTTAATAATTACATGTCTGAGATTTATACAAACAATGAAGTTTATAGTTACATAGTTTGTCGCTTATTTGCTTAGAAAATACCTTTTTTTTTGTTCACAGTAGTAATTTTAATCTCAATATTTTTAGCCGGCAAATTGATGAGTATAATACTATGCAAGTGTGTTCACCCCAGCCCCCTTGGGATACACCTATGCAAAATCGGCTCTCAGTTGCTGGACATGATCTGATAAAACCTATCATAATTCAATTCAGTATCATATTGGATAGTTTGACAATTGGAGCTGCAGTGTTACCATCTTTGAGAGCTCAATACCAGGTACTAGTTGCAAATTTTGAATTAATCAGAACAATAGGTTGAACAATCCAATACTTCCTGTCAACCTTGCAAACTTTTGTTTTTCATTCAGAAGACCAAAAATTTCAAGGAGAAAGAATTGTGTGCTCATATATATAGTATATATATATATATATATATATTATATTTTTTTCTAGACTACATGTATAAGAATGTTGAATTTTGTAAATTAACTGCAAGATTTAAATTTCTTGGACTTCAAATCATGAGAATAGAAAATCTTTGACGATAATGGATTTTAGTATTTAGCTTGGCAAAAAACAACTTAAGTCCCTCATATAGTCAATAATATAAAACTTTCTGACAGTTTTTTTTTTTTGTCATATTTTGAAAATTTGGCTGGAAATTCTGTTCCAAAGGTAGCCGATTTGAATACAACATAAATTAAAATAAAACTAGATTGGAACAACTTTAATACTTCCTGAAACTAAAATTTAATTGAGCGTATTTTAGTACACTTGAACCTGTTTATCTCAAACCTGCCTATCTTAAAAACCTCTCTATGTTGAAATTTTTTGAATTTCACTGTGTCTATGGTATAAGTTCAATATTTTCCCCATGTCTACCTTAAACAAATTTTCCCCAAAAATCTCTATATCTTAAATTCCAACTGCCTTTTCCGCATTTGATCCCTAGTGATCTTTATCAATATGAGAACTTGAGAATAAAAACCTTTTTTTTTTTTTTAATTTTTATATACTAGCCGTCATAGTATCTTCCAAGTCTTGTGAGACATAGACCAGGGATAAACTATGTACAATGGGCGAATTTTCTAGGAATTTCATCCACTCAGAAACTGAAGGGAAGGTGCAATGTTGATTTGTGAAAAAGTTTTCATAGTTTTATTTTC